>NC_092807.1:10214059-10517090 GCF_040954645.1 Diabrotica undecimpunctata
TAACAATATCTGCGCTCTGCATTAGTTCATCCAGCTCGTGGTTCATTTTAATTCTCCACGAACTATCGCTGCATTGGGATGGTCCAAATATCTTCCTTAGTATTTTGCGCTCAAATATTCTCAGTTGATTTTCATCAGTGGTTGAGAGGGTCCACGTTTCACATCCATATGTGACCACTGGTCTAATTACTGTTTTGTAGATTCTCAGCTTAGACTCACGATTCAGTAACTTACTTTTCATTAAGTCTTTGTATGCATAAAAGTACTTATTACCGCTAAGAATCCGTGCTTGTATTTCTTGACTGATGTTGTTGTTGTCATTTATTATTGAGCCTAGGTAGGGAAAAGTGGAGGCATATTTGTAGGTATGGTTGTCTACCTTCAGATTCTCATGTTCATTCGATTTTGTGCACTCCATATATTTTGTTTTGCTTTCATTTATATATAGACCAAACGTAGCAGCTTCTCGTTTCAGTTCTATAACTTTTTCGCTTAATACCCTTTTGTTGCGGCTTATTATGGCAACATCATTCGCATATGCGCATATTTGAATAGATCTTGTATTAATACAGCCGGTGATATCCAGTTTTCTAACAACAGCTTCTAAAGTTAGATTAAAAAGTGTTGTTGATAAGGCATCCCCTTGTCTAACTCCATTTTCAATATCAAATTCAATTGATTTCAATATCAATTTCAATATCAAAGGCCTGCGTCATATCTCCATATATTCTCACCATAGCTTTGGAACCCATATTTCATTAAAATAAAATTAATTTTGACAAAAATGACTTCTGATTTAACCAGATAAATTTCGAATGACTTGGAGGCAGCTAAATTTGTATCAAAGTAACCAAAGTTACAGTATTAGTATCACATTCGTCAACGTTAATTTTTATTTTTTAATTTTCTCAGTAGATACCTGACAGAATATAAAAAATGTGTGTGAAACAAAATCTTCATTACATATTTACAAAAAAATTATAATAATTAGGTAACTCGTAAGCTAAATAAAACTACCCCAGAATTTTGCGGTTCCTGTAAAATTGGCCAAGGTGGAGATTGCCGACTTTGATAATAGGCGACTCATCTGTCAATTTTTTATTATTTTTTTTTTGATAATTCTTTATTATGTTTTCTCGCGTGTTTTTTTGATGTCTTTGGGAGAAATGTTTGATTAATTTATTTAATATTGATAAGTTTCAGGTTAAAACTCAGTGGCGCCCATTGTGTTTTGCAGTTGAGGTGTACTCAGTGTTTCTTGTTTTTTCTTTGTATAACTATTATATTTTATCTAATTATTATCATCTATTGTTTATCTATCTGCTTTGATCTTTATATTCTCATCATTTATATCCTTACCCACACCCAATGAAGCCTGACTTGAGCAACGTGGTTTTCGTTAAGTATTGGTAAATGAGAAGGTTCTTATTCATTTATATACTTACTAGCTGACCCGGCCACGCGTTGCTGTGGCTAAAGTTTTTGTTATATTACATTATAGTAAACAATCTAAGAGGAACAATAAGAGAACATCAGTCACGGAGTCCACTATGCTTTTTCACACAGATGGTATTTGTAAAAAAAATATGGTGATCTCCTTATTTGACTTTCTACTACTATAACCCTTTAGTACAATGAAATTATTTACGAACAAAGACGAAAATGTTGATGTTGGTATACAAATTCACTGGATTGAGATTTGAAGGGGAAGTACGTTGAACACAATTAATTAAAATGTTCTTACACTTGATATTAAGCAGAAATCAATAGGTACAAAATAAAAATTTATCAGATTTATTATTTCCATTTAATTTTATAACAAATATAAGTATATTACAGTATAATACAGTAAATAACATGTGACGCTTAAACTCATGAATGAGGTAGGCAAGGCAGACAGTCTTAAACTTTTAAACATTAATATCTATTTTTTTGAATTATAAATACTTTCAATTTAATTTAACACCAATCGGTGCACAATGTTTTTGGTTAACCTGTCTTTAGCTAACACAAATAGATTCGACGGTTTCCCAACACGTGAACACGCAACATATAGTTGCCCATGAGAAAAACATGGATTTTCCAAATCTAAACCACAAATGGACATTGTTTGACCTTGAGATTTATTTATAGACATGGCGAAAGCTAAACGAATTGGAAACTGTAGCCTTTTGAAGGATATGGTAGAATCTGATGGTATCATCGGAATACGTGGCAGCAGGACCACTTTTCCTTTAAACTTCCCAGCCAAAATGGTTACTTCAAGAATGTTTTCGGTGATCTTTGGTGGATTCAAATTACGGAGGAGAATAGTAGGGGAACCAATCTTTAATCGAAGATTATGTGGTGGCATTCCAGGGATATCTAATGAATTTAAAAATTCAATCGGAAAATTTACACTTTCATTTTCATCAACAACAGTATCGATTGATTTAAAAAAACATCAGATCACCTGGTAACAACTGTTGTATCTGGAAGTTAATTTCGTCAACATCAACGTTTTTGGCTGCCAAAATCGCCCGTTGACTAAGCCATTCATAATTCAAATAATTATTCTGTATATCCGCGAAAATACTCTGAATCAATTCATTTTTATCCTGAACAACAGTGCAAAAATTGTCTGGTAGTTTAATGCATTGCGTATTTGGTTGCAGTTCTATTTTACCGTTCCCAATATCTAGTAGTTGTTCGGAAAATATTTGTGCTGATGGATCATTTTGCAATTGTACTCGCATATTTATGGTCAATCGAAGTGTTTCAACACTTCGCCATAAGAATGATTGTTTCAAACATGCATTAATCTCATCCGCGAAAGTAGAGCGAGGTATAACCGGTAAGGTCTGCCGGAAGTCACCAGACAAAAGTAAGATAGCACCACCGAAAAGTTTATTATTGCTGTTTAAATCTTGCATAGTTCTGTTTAATGCTTCAAGTGAATATTTGTGTGCCATTGTGCACTCATCCCAAATTATTATAGAACTCTTCCGCAACACTGCAGCTATTCCACTATTCTTTTTGATGTTACACATTGCATCTGGTTTATTACGAACGTCCAATGGCAGCTTGAATGTTGAATGTGCTGTTCGCCCACCATCCAGTAAAGTAGCCGCAATGCCTGACGATGCTACTGCTAATGCGATTTTTTGTTGTCGTTGAAGTGAAATAATTTGAAGTTTAAATTTAAATTTAAATTTAATCGTTTAAATATGAGAAAAGAAAAATTGAAAATCATTCTAATTAACTTTTATAATTATGTGATAATACTGACATGTACATATTTAAATTATAGATTTTAAATAATAATTTCAATAAGAATTGAAATACTAATTTAATCGTTTAAATATAAGAAAAAAAAAAATCTGAAAAACTTGTTATCATAGCACATTGAAATAATAAGTGCTAAATATTTTTTAATAGAGGTTAAATAAAAACAATAAAAAAAATATTTGTACAACTATTGAAAAAGTGTAGGAAATTGTGTATCATTTTTGCATTGACATTTTAATTAAATTTTATAATTATGTGATAATACTTACATACATATATTCAAATTAAATTATAAAGTTTTGATCAATGAAGCACAAATAAGTAAAAAACAGGATTAATTTCACTGTATTATCTTCATTATAATATGAATTCAATTTACACTTCAGTCTAAGTAACACGTGGCCGGCTATGCTAACACCAAAAATTTAAAAAGTGGAAATAATTGAATTATACAGTATTTCGTTCACTACAAAATAAATTTAATTAAATTTATAGCGTCAACAACACGTGGTAATTATGCTATTAAAATGTATCTTATATGACACGTTCGTAGATTTACCATAGCAGCGCCATCTTATTGATTACTTACTCAACCCAGTCGAAAGGTATCGACATCTGTTAGAATCATTTGGAGTTAACAGATAATTGTGACTGTCAAATAATAACAGACAAATAATTAGCAATAAATTAAAATTGCGACTATAATTTGAGATTTAAACTATCCTATCTCTCAAGTTGGATCGAACTGCACATGGTGTGCGAATTTTATTATAATCGGTTAATTGGTTTAGGAGTCCATTGAAGACAAACATTGTGACACGAGATTTATATATATATTAAGATGTCAGCTTTTTTGCCACAGTTTCAATTCTAATTATGTATTAACCATCAATTACTTTATCGCTATAATTGATGCCTGTTCATTCATTTATGAGGCAAATAGGCCGTACCATTTCGATATTTTTGTTTCAATATTGTCTTACGTCCGATTTATCATTTACTCTTTCTAATCAATGTTGGTCTTGAAAAGTTTAATAATTAAAAAAATTGTTTTTAATTAAAAAACATGTTTCGAAATTAAATATATCCTTTTAGATAAAAGACAAAGAAAAAGAAGAAAGAAAGGTGCTTGGCATTGATAGTGCGGGTAATTTTAGCACAGATGAAACCGATGAAGTCCTTGGAGATAGCGAAGAAAAGTTCGTTAGAAAGTCGAAGAAACTAATAGATTCCAGAAATGTTGACGGAAGGATGACTGTCGTATCCCAAGTGTAAGTTTAACTGTAAAGCTAGATGTTTCGAAAGATTTCCGCGGTTAGTACAATTAAACCTAGAGCTAAGATTAATACTATTACAAGAACTAATATTAAACTCAACAGTCTTCCGGGTTGAATCGCATCGATTATCATTGCGCCGAGCTTTCGACATCCTTTTGGTGTCTTCTTCAGGGCTTAAAAGGTCTCAGTCTCCCGACTCCCCAGACATTACTACACTAATAACTAGCCAATGTATTACTGCTACTGCGAACAGAGGACGGTTCATTTATACCGTCGATGGTGACGTGGTTTGGGTAGAGGTTGGCATAGGGGTTAGCGTTAGGGATTGGCGAATGGAGCAGACGATATTTTCATTATGAGAGGTCTCCAGTTCGAAGGTAACCGTATGCCGTCATCTCTTTTATTAGATTACATTACATTACAACTTGGCCTTTTTTCAATTTCTATGGCTTCTAGGATCATTCTTGGTTTATAAAAGAGGATGAGGGCTATGGTTCTGGAGTTTTAAAATGAATTTTGTGACCTTTATGAAGATGATGTTGACCTAGAGCTGAAATTAAATCGGAATTGCGAACAGAAACGAAATGTTCATAAATCCTATTTTGGATTCTACGATTTGTTTGGCCTATATAAGATCGGGGGCAGTCTGCACAAGGAATTTCATAAACTCCGTATTGTCTATTTGAAATTTTGTCTTTTATTGATCGGACAATAGATGCAAGTTTTTGTTGGGGGGTAAATATTGTCTTTATTTCTATTGATTTAAGAATTTTGTCGATTTTGTAAGTGACACCTTTGATGTAAAGAAGAAAAGCTTTCGAATGATGAGGGTGTTCAATTTTTTCACATGCGAAAAATTATGTAATTTTTTCGCTGTATTATTAACTATCCTTCTACCACAATTTTACAATCATTACCTTAGTCCAACCCTTGATAACCCTTCCTATTCCAGTTCAACCTCCCTTCCTTTAGAAATACAGACAGTTTTAAAATAGCAAACAAGAAAGTACCTCTCTTGCCTGTTGTCTATCGATGAGAACGGACGCTCTCTCTCACCTGTTGACTGTCGTTTGGTGACAGGGGTATTTTCTCTACTGTTGTCTGCCGCTAACTAATTATATTTCTCCTGCTTTTAGTTACGCGAAAAATACCGCAAATACTGTTTTAAATCGTGTACAGACGCAAAATGTGCTCTATCTCGTGATCTCAGTGTTAGTACCGCGAAACACGTGTTCAGAAACCGGTACCCGGACAGATTCCGCGTATGAAAAACAACCGCGAGTGTAAGCCTGTCAATACCGCGAGTGTGTGGAGCAAAAAAATTGGTAAGACTTTGTATAAACTTAATTTGCTATAATCTGTATAACCTTTTACCACATATCCTAATGTATTTGAACCAGCCTTATGTAATACAGTCCTCCTTAACTGAAATTATATTTATAATTTCACATATCTACACCCTTTTTGTACAGAGGGTCTGAGTCTTTTTTGTCTAATTTTCACGGTAATATTTGAGGTGTTTTGTTCTTCTTACGAGAAATTAGATATTGTTTTATGTCAACAGAAAGAGAGGTTTTATTGATAATGGCTTTTGTTGTTTTTTTAGTTTAATATATATTATAACCAGACCAGGCAAATATGCACAGAACATATTTTTGTATTTTATGTAACTAGTAAACTTTTGGTTTACTAGTTGTTTACTACAATCCATTTAAATATTCTTAATATTTGACAATAGATTAAAATCCTTTTAATATCAAAGAGAAATAGCGCTTATTCATAGTTAAATGGAAATAAATGGTGCTGTTACATCTTCTTGGTATTTCACACTACAACAATAACAATATACCTAATCCCTTTAATGACTTTATGAGATGGGGAAATAGAAATCTGTTGTTTGAAATTTTAGAAGGTATAGATAATATTCGGCATTTTAGAAACATTAGAAAATAGACGGACAAGGATTAGTTGTGTTTGTAGTTCGTGTTTGCACAATTGTATTTTAAAATTCGTCAAAAATGCCTAAAACTGACTGTGCTCTTCATTTAATTAAGCCATACAAGGAGCTAAAAAGTTAATTTTATTTATTTGAGTATAAATTACAGAATACCGTGTCCTATATTAAACATCAGGCCTCCATTTGAACGCCGATTTTAATATTAGGTACACCACATCACTGACCATTTTCTTAGGGTAGTAACCTAATCAACTTTTTGAATATTATCAACTTCTTCTTTTAGTGAAGGCCCAAGGGAAGCATTATGTTGCAAATATAACGAGGAGTATGATTATATAGCCGTTGGTTATACAGATGGCGTCATCAGGATATATCAAGCTCTTACCGGAAAACACGTGTTTACTTTAGAAGACGACGATGTTAAGAACGTTAGAGCCCCTTGTACTTGCATCAAGCACAGACCGGTTTCAAAGGTCTATCCGATTACGAATTGTTATACAGGAACATGTAAGTACTATGTCATGCATTAGAAATTAAAATTAAAGCATGATGTCAATGTTTCCCATAAAAGATTTCACTTTAAGGAAATATACTGAACCCTACTCAATACGAGGACTACATATGTGTCCTAGAAAAGATTCCAGTCAACTGACATGATGGATCAGGAAGTGTAATTTATTTGAATTGACTAGGTCTTCAAGACAAGTTATAGTTTATTTTTAGTCAATAATCAAAGTTCAGCGCGCTAGGGACGTTGTCAATTTAAATCAATTCATAATAATTTTTGTAAAATCATAATTTCAAAACTCGTATCAAACATACCTACCATTTCAGATGCTAACGGTTGCGTAAAATGCTGGAGCTATCATTTAAATCAATGTCTCTATACAATAAAAGAAAAACGGCAAACCTTCGGACTGAGCTATCATCCAAGATTCCCAAAATTTGTCACGTACGGCGATGATCTTAGAGTTCATTTTTACGACGAAGAGACCAGAACTCAAGAAAGAATTTTGGTTCCAAGGTAATTTCTTATTTTTGATTTAAAATAATACTCTATTCACTCTTTTCTCAGTCTTTTCTCAGTCAATCACATCCTTCTTCAATTTTTGAGCAAAGTATTTTTGTTCTTTTTGTAGACACCTTGGTCCATAGGCTGAATAAAATAACAGTCATGTTTGGGAGCAAAGATTTGGCCATCAACAGACTTAACACATTTGTTTGAAGATGTGAATGAACGTTGTCAATCAACAACTCAGCTTTTTATGGCAAATTGTTTATTTTTAAATGTTTTTCAACTTATAATACAAATTTAGCTTCAAACTACTCTTTAAATATTATTTTATCTATCTACCCTTTCTTTGGGTGAAGTAGTTAACAGGTAGTTTTTCTGCTCTAGTAATCTTAAAATACTTTTTTGCCTTTCCAATTACCGTCAACTTCAATTTATAAAACGGATCACAACGAACAGTCTTGATCCGTTCTTTGCTGGATTTATGTCTCCCTTTACCTTTACTTACACAAGCTAGTGTCCGAGTTGGAAGACATTTCCAGAGGAGTCCGGATTCGTCTGCGTTATAAATGTGTTCGTAGCTCAGATCATTTGAAAAAAGGAGTAGATAGGTAGCCACTTCAGCGCAATTTGACCTTTGACCCCCTGATGTCACGTTTTCTCTTTAAGTTCTTTATCGTATTGAAATAATACTAGATTCTAGTCAACATTCTAACAGTCTGTGATCAGGTCTTGCTTATAGTTACAATAGATAAGGCAGGACCCATTTGTGAGCCCTTCAGACACTTAGACCTCCCAAAGCGGGTCAATTGTCTCACCACTATCATACGGTCTAGGCCCATAAGGACCTAATCTTCGGTGTCCCCCCCATATCTGCTATTATCAGCAAAGGCTCCAAATCAACTCCATCCTAAAGGCCAAACTCAGGATCTGCCACCTCTAATAGTGCCAGGCACTTTCAGAAGACATATTTAGGAGATTATTTAGGAGGTTTTCTCCTCCTCATCACAAAGACGGTATCGTGGGCCATCCGCCAATCCAATCACACGAAGGTGTCACCTGAGTCTACAGCGATCACCAGAGCGCATCTTCTACGGTCTAGAAGGAGAAGTTTGGCTGTAATTACTGACTGTTAGGTCGAGAACTCCTTTGAACATGTCTAGAACAGGCTTGAATAGGTCTTGAATAGTTTTTAACAGGTCTAAAACAGATCTTCTTGTTCAAAGCTGTTGACGACCTGTTCTAGACCTATTAAATACTTGATCAGAGGCTGTTAGAATTGTGACTAGAATCTAGTATCATGTCAATATGAATAAGAATTTAAAGAGAAAAAGTGACATCAGGGGATCAAAGTGTGCTGAAGTGTCTACCTATCCACTGAAAGAAACTCTTCTAACTCACTTTTAAATTCCGCAGCACCCTGTTGGTCGCCATTGACCTTCTCTCCATGAAGTCTTACCTCTTTCATCGCATGGCGTTGCTTAAATTATGCATCAAAATCTCCTTCTAACCCAAATGCGTCAGAAAACTATTTTGCTTTTGAAGCAATTATTGGATCTGAAATGGACCCATGTTACGAACTTAAATTATTCATTCTAACAACGCCGTCTCTAATTCCACGAAAGAAGAGGTTTTCATTGTTCTTCTTTTCTTCGTGACAGAAGAGCTTTTTTACATTTTATTTTTACATTTTAGGATTTTAGAAAAACCATGGTCGTGACAACGTTTCGGTAAGGTCTTACTTGCAATTCTTTAGTCAGATTTGTTTGGCTTCTTGTCGATACTTGAAAAGCACTGCTGAAATAGCTGCTGCTGGATTGTCTGTTTTAGCTGGGTTGTTTTCTCTGGTGTAAGACTCTTTTGTCTAAACGGGGCGTAGAATTACAGTATTAATTTTGATAGGATAGTTTCTTTTTCGTCTTTTATGTATTTCCGTCAATTTTATATGTAACTTTTGTTAATATAATACAATTTATTTATTACTTAACGGTACAGTATTTCAGACTGATCTAAAATCTAAATTGTTCCCTATATATAGTATACGCCAATTCTTCTACTACTAGTTTACTTGGAATCTCGTCAACCATTAAATTCTCTATAGTGGGTCATTAAACGCCCACCAGCGGTTTAGTATCTCGACTTTCTTTTTCGCTTTTAACGTTTTCTTGAAAACTTTTAACTTTTATTTTATTATTTAACCAAATATCTCAAAGTTCTACAGCGAATTTCCAGATAAGCACGACGGCCACATGTCGAGGATTTTTGCCGCTTGTTTCCATCCCAAGAATAACTACGAATTAATCACAGGCGGATGGGACAACGTTGTCCAATTTTGGGATCTCAGACAACCTTACGCCATAAGACACATATCCAATGTTCACATTTGCGGCGAAGGATTGGACATCAACCAGAAGGGTACAGAGGTAACTGATATAAAGATAAGTACTAAACAAAACAAAAAATTCTACTCGTTTAGTAGGTTCATAATATGATCGTAGATGCTGGTACGGATAGATGTATTCGATCTGAATATATTGTAGCTAATAAAGCACATGTTCTAGTATATTAAAACTAAATTTACGTAATTTTCATTGTTTAATCACAGTTTTAATTCTGAACGAGCTATTTCTAACACTTTGTAAAAATGACAATAACCTCAAATAATGACATCTTCATAGATGGACTGCTAAAATAAAACAATAACTATTTTACCTTTAACATTAAACCACCATTACCTGCAAAGGCATTCAATTTAGCTATAGGGAACACTAATTCGGTTGAGTTTACCGAAAGTACAAGCTGAATATAGCCGCAAATGTCAAAAATCTTTCGGTTTGGCAGTGTTGGCATGTTTTTATAATGCATATGTTGTATGCTTCAAATATAAAGAGATAAAGCTTTTAAAAAGTACATTTTGATTATGAATTCTGCAATTTTTATTTTATATGAAGCAATAACGAGTAAATATTGGTCTCTTTCAAGATTAATTTGCAAACATCTGTTGTAATCTGGCAACTGCTGATTTGACGATTGCCAAATCTATCCCCTAATCTATCAAAGGGTAATTGCGAAAAAAAAATTTCTAATAATTAACTGCAATTAATCTACAAAAAAACAAATATTTACTCATTGTTTTTTTATATAAATCAAAAATTGCAGCATTCATAACATAATATAAACAAAATGTACTTTTCTAAAGCTTTATCTTTTTATATTTGAAGCATACAGCATCTACATTATAAAAACATGCCAACACTGCTATACCGAAATTTTTTGTTCCATGTTTGACATTTGCGGCTATATTCAACTTTTACTTTCTGTAAACTCAGCCCACTAATTCTAGTTAAAAGACAATTCATTTCTTTTTTCATTAAAATTACAAAATACAGGGTATTCATTTAAAATGATAGACTTACTGTGGTTTGAAGTTTAAATAAAGAGCGTGTCATTTGTGAACACCCTAATATTAGATATTCGATTTCTATGTATTACGTTTGTAAATTGATGAGATATTAAAATTATTGAAAAAAAAAGAATACCTCAAAAATATGAAGTTGTGACGGTCATCATTAACGAGATAGCAACCAGAATATAGCTACAAATGTCAACCATGGAACAAAACATTTCGGTTTGGCAGTGTTTACCTGTTTTTATAATGTATAATGTTGTATGCTTTAAATATAAAGTAAGAAAGCTTTCAAAAAGTACATTTTGAATACATTATTTTATAAATTCTGCAATTTTTTTAATTTATAATAAAACAAGAACGAGTAAATATGGTATTAAAATTAACATTTGGTGGACATATATGTTACAATCTGACAAGTGGTGGTTTGAGGATTGCCAAATCTATCCCCTATTATATCAAAGGACAATTGGCAAAAAAAGTTTCGAGTTTCAGTTAATCTCGAAAGAAACAAATATTTACTTGTTTACTCTTTAAAAGCTTTCTCTCTTTATATTTAAAGCATACAACATATACATTACAAAAACATGTCAACAGGAAGTATTTTGTTTCATGATTGACATTTGCGGCTATATTCTGGTTGCCTTATCGTTAACGATGCCTATTTTGACCATAGACGTAGCATAGAGAGATAACATAGCTGATTAGACAAATTTATATAATAATTCCCGCTTTAAAATAATTTCATATAAATACAATTATTATTTTTAAACATATTATTTAGTTTATATAATGCTTAAATTAACTATCAAATGATATTCATTTATATTTTATTACATATTAGTATTTGGTCTGAATTTGACAGGTTTGTCATAAGTAAACAATGAAGGTATGGTTCTATGCTTTGTTAATACGTTAACAGATAGCGCCTACTGTTCCACTTTTTTAATATAACTTGTTATTTTTTAACACCTTATTTAGTTTATATAATAATTGAATCGCTGTATGCAGAAACAACACATGTCCAGAAAATGAATGTTTCAGGATATGTAAAAAAACATTATATTGTAAACGAAAATAGAAGTTCGGTAAATTTGATGGTTAAACAATGGCAATTAAAGCTATTTTTAACACCACACAATAATGGTTTTAGTTTATAAATAAAAGTTGTAGTTTCTGTTATACATTTTTTTAGTGGACATATGAGCTTTCTGCATAGCATTTGATAAAATTAATAGATAAATTTGACTCATATAAATTTTATTCATAAACCATACAAAAAACTCTCAACAGTTAATTATTAGCAGTAGTAGGTCAAAGAAGTATTAAATTATAAAATTCTTTGTATTGTTCTTCAACAAATACGGAACATTTTTTGATGTCCTCCATTTTTTTCAATTTGATGGGCACTTTTCCTAATGGATAGGCAGGTTTCGACGGTAAAATGATACCAATTTTTCCAGGTTGTTGTACTTGAAATGTATGTTTGAAGGCGCCATCTATAAACTTGGAAGCAGTAACAATCCCCCTTTTTCCACTCTCGTAAATAAACTGAAAATTTGCTAATATTGTAGTGTACTTTTTTTGCATTGCGTGCTGTTCTTCTGGAAGCAGTTTCTTCTGATATGCAGTTTTTCTTATATAAAGTAGACCACCAATTTTTAAAATTAATCAGATCTTCTGTTTTTACTTCTTTTACAGAAAAATTTCTTGGTTTACTGCTAGTTATAATCATTTCGGTTATTTGATGAACCCTAAAAATTTTATCGAATTTTCTCATGTTTCTCTCTACAGTTGCAAAATCCATATCACAGGGGAGAAAGAATGTCCTCTAACTGGAAAATAGTGAATAATTTTCGAAAATCTAGCACTGTCCGTTAGAGAAAGGAGCATGCGAATAAGTGTGTGATTTTCATTTTGTCCCCAGCAGTTGTCACTGTATAAATGAAGTTCGTTTATATTGTCTCAAATTTCGTTTAGGTAAACCAAAAGAAACGAACAAATTTCATTTAGCATTGTCAACTTAGGCATCCGTTTCCATTTTACACTATTTTTAATAACAAATCACTTCAAACAAGAACTCAAACCACACTACGTGTAAGGACTACTTACGTAGATTATGATTGAATTTTTCGTAGAAATAACCGATTGCACAGCTTTTGAAGCTCACGCACATCTAATCTCTTACTCAGCAGAAACCACACATGCGCTAGTCTACACTACCTACTGCACCACTTTTTTTTTTTCTAGATACTGACTTGCAGTTTTCAATCAGTGGACCCGTTACAGATTTGGGACTATGCCTCTGGAAAGAGAATCGCCACTTTAGAACCAGATATTTTTACGGCAAAAGTAAGACCTTAGTAAAGTAAGTGTAATCAGTTATTTCAATGTTTAACATGTCTATTCCTATAGTTGTATTGTGGAAAGTACGTGTCCAAGGATTTCATTGCCATGGGTGGTGCAGATCCCCATCTTCTCAGAATTGTTGATCTCCAAACCACAGGAGTAAGTATTGAAAAAGATATATACAATTTTTTTTAATCTCGTTAATTTTGAGAATTACATTGAATATCTTAATTATAAATGTCTGTAGTGATATAATAATGGTAAATATGTCCAGACATTTGATAAACTATTTTTTTATATTACTATAAAGAAATTTCAGAAGGAAAAAAACATTACATGGCTGATGAGACACTTATTGTAGAAGAAAGAATTGTTGCAACAAATTCAACAAAGAAAAATACACGCTGTTCTTTAATATTGATCAATAGACTGATATCTAGAATATCATGAAAAAGAGCTGAAATTGATTCCCATTCAAATAAAACAGGAAAGATTGTTTTCACGTTCAGAGAACCTGTAAATAGTTGTTCCGAAGATTCCTTTTAGGATGAAATACGTATAAGCGAATATACAGACGCACTGTACGTGAAATCAAATCTTAACTGTCTTTCCTTTTATTTCGGTACACTCTTTATGAGTACTAGAAACCAATTCGCAAAGGATTTTTGCTTAGTTGAGGAGATATGTTGTGGAATGCAATTTTAGATTTCCCAAGTCTATAATTACATCTTAATCAACATCTGTTTTGCCTTGCAATTCTTAGAAGTCACAGATTAAAGCAAAAATCTGAATTTGGTTTCGACAATTAGAAATCTTCAGATTTCGAGTTTTGTGATTTATTATCAGATGTTGCTGTTGCTTCCATACCGAAGCCATTTTACTGTTGCTTCCTTTAGGACAGGAAAAATTGTTTTCAGGTTAAGAGCATGTGTAAATAGTCGTTCCGAAGATTCCTTTTAGGATGAAATACATATAAACGAATATATAGAGGTACTATACGTGAAATCAAATCTTAACTGTCTTTCCTAAACCATTTAAGTAAAGTAAGGACACGAGAACAATAGTGAGGAACTGTGGAATAACAGCTGAAACACTTAAATACATGAGAAAAGCAGGAAATGGAGTAATACTTAGGATGTGCAATAGAATCTGGAACATGGGAAAATAGCAAATGACTGATACATCCCACTTTTATTCACATAAACAAAAAATAATCATCAACAGCTTGCAGCAATTATCATACAGTATACAAATGCAAGCAAAATTCTCCTCCATCATCAGTGACAGACTAAAATTGACACTCTTGTAAAATATTCCCCAAGAACAGCATAGATTTGTCTCAAAAAGAAGCTCAGGACAATACATTGTTAATCCACACAAACTGTTGATCTTGTGTTTTCTGCCAAGTTTACTTGTTTTGGAATTTGTGAGAGAAAAATATGTTGTTTATTCTTAAAATATTGTGAGGACAAAATACAATGATGTGTTCTTACTTACAATTATTGTGTATGCATGTTGATTTGAACATTAAAAAAATTCTGCAAAATAGATCCCCCCAAATACCTGAATCATGTCAAGAAGCTTTTTTGCACATTCTTCCAATATCTCACAACTGATCACACCTCTTCACTAAACTGATTTAGAATAAAATAAAAAAGCTTACTGTACTTTAATTATTTAATTTATAAAAATATAAATGTTCCTTGGGAGTTTCTTTAGCTACAAAAATATAAAAGTTTCTTATATACATTTCTTATTCAACATAATCAAAATCTTCTGGAAGTCCAAATTGTTTATTTAGTACACTGTCCTCCAGCATAAACTTCTTTTTACACCACGATTTAATTGCAAATATGTTATCAGTCCACCTTTCGGCGGCATTTTTTAGTTCAGTTGTTTTCTTGACAATCACTTCCAACTTTTCAGGGTCATTTTCTTCATGATCCTTCAAATCTTTTTGTAAACTTCTAAGCTCTAATTCTTTATCATTTATTTCTTCCAGCACCTGTTTGCACTTTTCTTCATCATCTTCTGCTCCTTTTGACGCTTCTAGTGTTTCATCAACCACTTTGAGTTTCTTAGTGACTTCTTCATACTTTTGTTTCAGATCCTCTAGCTGTTTTTTTCGGGCAGTTACACCCTTACTTGGAAATGCCCAAAAATAGACCGACGTGCCTATTTTATCTGTGTCAACTAGTCCATCTTCCACTAATTGTTGTACAACGTCTTTAACAGAATTGGCTACTATACCTTTAGCTTTGGGTGCTAGTTTTTCTAATTCTTTGAGTTGAAAACATTCACCTTTTTCATAAAATAGTTGCAACATGCGATTTCGCTTTTCTTCGGCGCTCACTCCTTTCTTTGACATATTCAAATTTGTTTTACATTTAAATATTCGAATTTTCTTTTTGTATTTTGAGATAAGTCAAAACAAAAATATAACCTAACTTTTTTGTCATGTCAACATGATGTCAACCTGGAGCACGGTGCGTAGACTTACTACGGTTGCCTCTTCCGCCTAACCAATGAACATTAAGCCCAAAACTGTACTCTCGTGACGTAATTCTTCCCCTTCAACCAATCAACACTGCAATCGACCTGCCCTCTACATTCAGTTTCAATCGCGAATAAATGGGTTTTGTACTCTTGTGTACTCTGGTGACGTAACTCAAGCATCCCCACCCAAGTCGGAAGAGGCAACCGTAGTAAGTCTACGAACCGTGAACATGGAGGTAGCTTTTTGAATTATTTTTACCAGTGCCGTTCTTCGCGATGACTTACTAGGGACGAGAATATCTTTTGGATGAAAATAAATTTTATTTAATAATACATTTGTTTTTCCAGACAGCTGCAAGTGTAAACTTTCTCCCAGGAGCTGTATATAGCCTTGATATAGGCCCTCCAAAGAAAAAAGTTCAGGAGAAAGATCGAAAAGAACCAGAAAGCTCAAGAGTTAAAAGCGACATATCTACAGTACCAAAACTTTGCTTCACTTCTACTAAGGGGTTGTATCAAGTCGACTTTTATTAGATTCCAACAACTACGAGTATGGGTTTATAAAGTGTATTCGTTCTTTTATACGCAAATAAATTAGTTGTATAATAAATGTTTTTAGAAAATCTTAATATATTCATCGATCTTTAGTACAGTGGCTCACAGCTTAAATGATAAAAAAGTCATCTAAAATAGCATAAGCTATTTTGTGGGTTTCAAATATACCATACCTACTTAAATAACAATACATATAAGTAAGGATTGAATAATACATAGGAGTACCTAATACATTATACCAGTAAGGATGGAAGAATATTTTGAGACAGACCAGGGCTCACGAAGGGTTGTAGCGCGAACTGATGATAATTCTGATTATGTAGTCGATAATTGATTTTTAACTTAAGTTGGCGTTTCCTGCAACCCCACCACAGTTTTGAAATCACCTGCTTGTTTAAAATTGTTTCAAAATATTTTTATTCTATTGTTTTAAAATATTTCTATTCTATGTACCTATATGTAAATTCTTAGTCCTAAGTTTTAATTTGCCTAGCCGGCAACCCTGTCAGCCCTAGGCAAAGTCATTACAATTTTATAAGGGTAGTATAGTATGTTTCCATATGTTGCCATAAGAGCACAAAATAAAGAACGTGTGAAGAGATTTCATTTTATAAGTTATTTCTTCACCCTATCGACCAACTATTTACCACCACGATTAACCAGCGACCAGTCAATTTAATTCAACAATTTAAACATACAATTTTTTGGTCATTCGTAGCCGAATTCGGTGGTAAATCGTAACAATTTCAATTTTTAAATCATCAATTTGTTAAAAGTAAAGCAAAAGTTTCTATTAGTGCATCTGTGCCTTTCAACCCATCAGAGAACGGGACAGCGAGTCAAAAGAACGTTGACAAACACGAAGCGGTGTTCCTGTGGCCAATTTGCTGAGCGCTTGCAGACGCGCATCCCTGAAAAGCTGTAAGTCTGTTCCACTTATATACCATCTTAAGATAAATCCTACCCTTAACCTTTATCGCAGTGCTATTTATAGATTCTGGTATTTCAGACTTTTTTGATCTTTTTGAATTTGCATGGTATTATAACTTGTCAGATTTAGAGATATTTACGAACATTTCAATTAAAAAAATAAATAATGTCGAGCTCAGATATTGCACAATTAATAAGAAATAGAGGTTCTCTTAAACGTAAATTAACTTCATTAACAAATTTTGTAAATAAAATAATTGATGGTTCACTTAAACCGACATTAGGCGATGTAAATATGCGATACAAAAATAATCTTGATTTATTAAGTCAATTTGAAATTATTCAGCAATCTATCGAGGAGAAATGTTCGGACGATCAATTAGAAATTCATTTTAATGAACGTGATCCATTTGAAAATCATTTTTATACAGCAATTTCATATTTAGAGGAATACATAAACAATTCTTTTCCGGTAATAAATGTCACACCTCAAAATGTAATTAATCACGATCCACTTCAAAATTTTCTTTTGCCGAATATCAAGCTTCCTACATTTAATGGTGAATATGAGCAGTGGCTCGAATTCAAAACCAATTTTATAAACACTATCGATTCAAATTCATCATTAAGTGCAGGTCAAAAGTTTAATTTTTTAAAGGCTGCGTTGGAAGGTTATGCCAAACGAACAATAGAAGGTTCTACTGATTCCCAAGACTACCATGCTGCATGGAATATGCTTTGCAACAAATTCGATCGAAAAAAGTTTCTAGTCGACACCCACTTAAAATCTATTTTCAATTTAAATTCGATACATAAAGGCACGTTCATGCAATTCAGAGGGTTAATCGATGAAGTTTCAAAGCATTTATCATATTTAGAAGGAATGAAGCTCACTAAAGAGTCTCTATGGGATATGACAATTATTCATGTTGTATACAATAAATTAGACAAAGTAACTCAAAATAAGTGGAAAGAATACCACACTTCTGTCGAATTGCCTCATTTAAATGAATTTCTTGAATTCCTTAAACAGAGACAAGACATATTACAATCTCAAGAAGAGCCTCAATCCTCCTCAATGATGACCGTTAAAAGTCACTCTGGGTTTCAGAAACCTCTACAATCTCGATCACAATTTCATTTAGCAATAAATCAAATTCAGTGCAATTTTTGCAAGAGTGATCATTTAATATATTCTTGCCCCGAATTTTTAAGATTAACAATTAATGACAGATGGGAAAAGATTAAATCTTTAAAACTTTGTCCGAATTGTTTACGTTTTGGTCACTCCAAGGAAAGGTGCAGTAGCGGATCATGTCGTAAGTGTAAACGTAAACACAACACTTTATTACATCAAGATTATTCTCGTTCATATCAAAGTCAAAACACACAGTCAAATGCATACAACAACAATCAATACAATTCACGAGACACAATTCAATCAGTAGGTGCTCAGAATCATCCAAATAATAGTAACCAGGTGTCACACAATTCACAAGCAATTTCTCACAATAGTCAAGCAATTTCAGTCTCAAATCAACAATGCTTAGTTACAGAAAGAAATACACAATCTAATATAATTCTGTCGACAGTAACATTTAAAGTTAAAGACCAAAACAATCAATTGCATCAATGTAGAGCTCTGCTCGATTCAGGAGCTCAATCCCATTTGATTACCGAAGAGTTTGTCAAACGGTTAGGGTTACCATTAACCAATACCGAATTAGCTATTATTGGTATTAACCAAGTGGTTTCTACTTTAAAAAAGAAAACTTCAATTAAAATTTTCTCAAACAAAAATAATTTCCAATTTCAATTATCTTGTTATGTAACACCATTCATTTCAACTATTCCGTTACAACAATTTGATATCTCTACAATTTCCATTCCTCAAAATATCGAGTTGTCTGATCCTACATTCAATACTCCTCAGAAAGTTGACATGATCATAGGTGCCAGTTTGTTCTGGGAACTGCTATTAGATGGTAATATTAAATTAGGAAAACATGCACCAGTGCTTCAAAATACCAAACTTGGGTGGGTAATATCTGGTACTGTAATGAATGCGATATCAACGTCGTTATGCAATTTTTCACAATGCTTTATACCAGAAGACAATCAGTTACGTAAATTCTGGGAACTCAATGAGATAAATGAACCTATGATGTTATCAAAAGATGACGTCCAGTGTGAGGAACTATTTACCAAACACACTCGAAGAAATGAAAACGGTCAATTTGTAGTAAAGTTGCCCTTCAAATATTCTACCGATTTATTGGGAGATTCAAAAGAAATAGCAAAAAACTCAAATCACTCGAAAACCGATTCAAAACTCATCCTCAATTTTATCAATTATACAAAAATTTTATACATGAATATATCGATTTAGGTCACATGACCAGGGTAGAAAGTGACATGGTCACTGAACCAACTTATTTTTTTCCCCACCATGGCATATACAAGCCTAGTAGTCTGACTACTCAACTTAGAGTGGTCTTCGATGGATCAAGTCCAAGTAGTTCTGGATGGTCTCTAAAGGAGTTACAATATGTTGGACCAAAGGTGCAAAATAACATATTTGACATTTTAATTAGATTCCGACTATACAAGTATGTTGTGTCTGCTGACGTTAGTAAAATGTATAGGCAGATCCTTATACATGATGCACACAAGCCCCTTCAACAGATCCTGTGGAGGGACAACCCAGCAGATAAATTTTCAATTTACCAATTAAGCATCGTTACGTACGGTTGTACTAGTTCGCTATACTTAGCAATAAAATGCATAGATCAATTAGCAATTGATCACTGTAATACATTACCGATCAAACATCAACTTTCAAATCTTACTCCATTTTTAGATGAAAATCATGTATTACAAGTAGGGGGTCGACTTAGATTATCTGGATTAGACTTTAACTCTAAACACCCTATATTGATTTCATCTAATCATCCTTTCACTAAGTTGCTATTTGAATATAAACATAAAGTACTATTACATGCAGGTCCTCAACTCCTTCTCTCATCAATTCGACAACATTATTGGCCAATTCGGGGGAGAGACCTTGCAAGAAAAACAGTAAGAAATTGTCTTACTTGTTTTAAATTTAAACCTCCAGTTGCCAGTTGTCCAATGGCCAGTTTGTCCGAAGCTCGCACAACCCCATCACTGCCATTTCAGCACTGTGGCATAGATTTTGCAGGACCATTTTTACTAAACAATAAATCGGGTAGGGGAGCCAAAGAAATAAAAGGTTACGTTTGTGTTTTTGTATGCTTTTGTACCAAAGCAATTAATCTTGAACTCATTACAAATCTCACAACAGACTGTTTCCTATCCTGCTTGAAGCGTTTCATAGCTCGACGAGGTATCCCCAATGACATTTATTCAGATAATGGATCCACTTTCGTTGGAGCTCGCAATGAACTTAAACAATTTGGTCAATTTCTTTTAAAAAATAATACTTATATTCACAATTACGCTATTGATCATAATATAAATTGGCATTTCATTCCACCGTATGCGCCTAATTTTGGCGGTCTTTGGGAGGCGGCAGTTAAAAGCATGAAACACCATTTAAAGAGGGTGTTACTCGACAAAAAACTTATCTACGAAGATTTTAATTCTCTGCTTATTCAGATCGAGGGAGTCTTAAATTCTAGACCTATGTTTGCACTCTCTAATGACCCAACTGACCTAACGCCACTTACTCCTTCCCATTTCCTGATTGGCCGTCCTATTACAACCATTCCCGATACTGACTTAAGCACAATCCCGATAGGCAGGCTCTCCAACTACAAAACGATTCGTCATATATATCAACAATTTTGGAATCGTTATGTGAAAGAATACGTTTCGCAACTGCAACAGCAATACAAATGGAAAGAATCTTCGTCCCACTTGAAGATTGGAACTTTAGTGTTAATTCGCAGTTATCAACAACCACCATGTAGATGGCCTTTGGGACGTATTATTAACTTGTATTCCGGTAAAGATAAACTTTCAAGAGTGGCAGAGGTAAAAACAAACAATAAAACAGTTATTCGCTCCGTTCGTCATTTGTGTCCGTTGCCAATGCAGCAAGATAGTGTTAGTGAGAATATTAATACATAAGACTTTATTTAAATTTATAATCTATTTTGAAGGTACCCTTCAACGGGGGAGTTTGTTTAAAATTGTTTCAAAATATTTTTATTCTATTGTTTTAAAATATTTCTATTCTATGTACCTATATGTAAATTCTTAGTCCTAAGTTTTAATTTGCCTAGCCGGCAACCCTGTCAGCCCTAGGCAAAGTCATTACAATTTTATAAGGGTAGTATGTTTCCATATGTTGCCATAAGAGCACAAAATAAAGAACGTGTGAAGAGATTTCATTTTATAAGTTATTTCTTCACCCTATCGACCAACTATTTACCACCACGATTAACCAGCGACCAGTCAATTTAATTCAACAATTTAAACATACACTGCTAATATAGTACTTTGATGGACTTTTAGTTTATTAGCAAAATTAAAAGAAGCTAATAGATTGCCATGACATTAAGACATCAATTTACGTACGGTACTCTATCTGTAAATACTGCTACTGTGTAAATATAAATATTAGAGTGCTTAATTGTGCTTAAAGTGCGGATGAAAGTATATGTTTTGTTAGTTTTCCAGACACTCATCCATTAGTTGTTTATTTCTCGTAGATTTTGCGAGTTGCTAGTAATATATATATATATATATATATATATATATATATATATATATATATATATATATATATATATATATATATATATATATATATATATATATAATCAAACCTAGAGCTACTATTAATACTATTACAGGAATTAATATTGAACTCAACAGTCTTCCTGGTTTAACCGCGTCGATTATCATTGCGCCGAGTTTTCGACATCCTCTGGGAATAGAGGACGGGTGATTTATACCGTCGATGGTGACGTGGTTTGGGTGGAGGTGAGGTTGGCGTGAGGGTTTGTGGAACATCGGAACATGTTCAAACATTCATCATGTAGTAAACAGGTATATTTCAATTATAAAATTAGCCTTAGTTGATAAATGTCTTAGTTTAAATCTTACATTTTTAGAAAAATCGAAATAAATCAAAGCCCCCTGTATCTAGGTATGGAGAAACCTTATAAAAGTATAGCTTATGTTTTACGGACAATTCAAAAATGTCATCAAATATAGGGTGTTCCATAAGAAAAAATATAACTTTGATATACCAATCTTTTTGGAGCACCCTGTACAATTCACATTATTTTTAAATTGTAGTGTTAATGGGTCTGTATAATTCTGTGAAGAAAAAAATCTTTGGATATTAAGTCGTTTTCCATACAGAGATCGAGGCTTATAGGATGGGCAACCCTGTATTGTATATATATTATTGAAGATTTTTGCAAGGAGATCTGTTTTCATGTTATAAGAGCTTTATAATTTCACTGTAAATGTTATCTGGACCAGGTGCTCTTTCAGTTTTCATGTTTTTCAATGTATATTTATTTTCTGATGTTGGAATAGGTAAATTATTATAAATGTTTGTTCATACGTCTGTTGATATTTTTTTCCGTGATGTCTCAGAATAGAATTAGTATATTTTTTCCATTTGTCCTTTATTTTCATTCCATTTGACTGTGACCATCACTGTCGTTTCCATTAGCCTTTGCGTTGTAGCTGTGTCGGATCTTGTTTCTGAGGCATATGTCATTATTGGTCTTACACTGACTTTATAAATTCTGTTTGTTATAAATGTGTCTGTTTCGCCATATAGTGTTATTAAGGCATCCTGCCAGTCTATTTGCTTTTTGTACTTGATCTCTCACTTCTTTGTCCAGGTCTTCATAGCTAGACAGTGTAATTACCAGGTATTTCATTTCCATTACTTGTTCAATACTGATTCAATCAATTTCTATTTTACATCTGGTTGGTTCTTTGCTGACTACTATTGTTTTAATTTTCTGAGATGAGATTGTCATATTAAATTCTTTTGCTCTTATGTTAAATCTGTGGACCAGTCTTTGCGGACTATCTTGGGTTATCAATATTGCATCGTCTGCGTAACAGAGTATTTTGATTTCTTTGTTTCTCATTCTGTATCCTCTTCCTTTGTTAACGGTCCATGAT
This sequence comes from Diabrotica undecimpunctata, assembly GCF_040954645.1. Lineage (NCBI taxonomy): Eukaryota > Metazoa > Arthropoda > Insecta > Coleoptera > Chrysomelidae > Diabrotica > Diabrotica undecimpunctata. The sequence goes on from NC_092807.1 coordinate 10,237,447, forward strand.
CAAATTGAAGAGCATGGGGCTCAATGAATCTCCTTGTGTTATTCCGCTGCCTATTTCTATAGGTTCTGTAAGTTGTCCATAACGAATATTGCATGTATACACGATCTTCCACTACGAAAACCCTGTTGTTCATCTGTTAAACTTGTCCTCTGATTTATTAGCACTTGTAAAATTTTAGTTGTAAGTTTTAGCGTAGTATTTAACAAGTTGATATCTCTGTAGTTTTCTGGCTATTTTTTATCTCCTTTATTGAATAGTAGAAGAGTTCGCTCGTTCGTCATTCTTTTGGTATTTTATTGTTTTATAATTTTATTAATTAATGTTGTTAATTTAATGTTGTAACTCGTTTGGTATCTCGTCTTTACCTGCTGCTTTTCTGTTCTTCAGGTTTTCAAGTATTTTCCTAACTTCCTGCACATTTATATTAAGTTCTTCATTTGTCGTAATTTTTGGTGTTTCCGGTTCTAGCATCATTTGTTCTTCCTCTGCATATAGCTGTTTTAGGTAGTCAATCCACGTATCCTTTTCTGTGTGTTTTGGTTCTATTATTTCATTTACCTCCGTTCTTTGACCTCTTATGAAGCGCCTTATTTCCTTTTGCAGACCGTAAAAATCGTTTCCCAGCGATCATTTTTTATTTTTCTTACAAGTGTATGTGTTTCGTTTCTAATTGTCTTGTAATTATGGAATGCTTCTTGTGTTTTGGTTGACATGTACTTCAGATAAGCTTTTTTCTTTTCTTTCCATTTTTCCTTCACTTCTGTACAAAACCATGGAGTTCTTCGCCTTCGGTTTTTTGAGATGAAAATAGATATTAGCCATTCTTTCAGAATTTTCCCAGTATCGTAAATTTCGTTGAATGATTCTAGTAGTATACCAATGTAGTTTTCTATGTTAATAGTGCTAAGATTTCTATAGGTATTACTTCAGGTTTATCCATTTTTTTTTTATTTTTATGAATATTTTTCTCACTTATGAATTTGTTTCTCAATTAAACTGCTAAAGTCGACCGAATTGATAGGAACCTTCTTGTCATACCTGCTGTTCCTTGACGTACGAAACCGTAGCACTTTAATCCGACATTAAATTTTACATGTTCACTTCTTGGACTTTCGACGGTGTATAAATTATCACAAAATATTTGAATCGCCATTATCATCATCATTCTGGCGTTACAACCCTACGTGGGTCCTAGCCTCCTCAAGAATTTCTCTCCAGTCGTCCCTATCCATCGCCTTCCTCCACCAAGCAACTATTCCCATATTTCTCATATCTTCATCGATGTTATCGAGGAACCTTGTTCTGAGTCTTCATCTTCTTCTCTGACCAATGCAAGGAGCATTTTTCTAGCTGGGTAATTTTGTTCCATCCGCATTACATCTCTATCCACCTCAGACGTCCATCTTAATATGTTTTACGATATCAGGTTCCTATATTCTATAAATAAGTTCCACACTCCATTATCATTCATCTATAATATAAAAATGAATCGCAAAATGTGTTGGTAAGCGCATAACTCAATAACGCATGGACCAATCTTAACAATTCTTTTTTTAAAATGATCCTTGAAGTCTAAGGATGGTTTTTACAGCAAAAAATATTCGAATAATTTCCGGGAAACCCCTAAAACAGCCCTTTTATTTCTCCTATACAAATATTGTTTAACTAAATGTAAAGTCAATTTGAATTTGATTGCTTTTCAATTAAGTTTATATTGAAATCGGTAATCTAGTCTAATTCAAGTTTATCTTGAAATTCAAGATATTGAAATAGATAATCGCTGGATTGTTCCATATTCACCCATTTTATCAAAGACCTTCAAAGCGCACAACAACGTTGAATCTTGTTGCTCAATATATTCGTCTTTTCGTTCAAAACATCCTAACACGTTTTCATTATTCTTTGTTAGAGTCCAGGTCTCTGAACCATATGTTAGGACTGCGCGTATTATTGTTTTGTAGAGTTTTATTTTTGTACTTCTCGGTATAGTTGTGGATTTAAGGAGGAGATTGAGCCCAAAATGGCATCTGTTGGCCGTGCAAATGCTGCTGTAGTATTATTCAGTGTTAAGGAGCGCTCCCAGGTATACAAATTCGTTTACTGCTTCGATGACGTCGTTTTTTATAACAAGTGGTCGTAGGATTTGTGGTTGCGTGCTTATTTTCACATACTTCGTTTTATTGGTGTTTGTTTATTATTAAACCCATTTTGTAGCTGATTCTTTTAATTCTACACCTATACACCTCTCGTACAGCGTTTTCCGTTCTCCCAACAATATTGATACCAATTACAATTTTAAATGGGAATAAGCCACAATTAAAGGTTAAAATACGTTTATTGACGTTTCAATTTCCACTTCGGAAATCGTTCTCTTTTTTTTTTCGATTTCGAAAGGGAAATTGAAACGTCAATAAACGTATTTTAACCTTTAATTGTGGCTTATTCCCATTTAAATGTTAATTAATTTAAAATGCCACAAAAAAATAGCTTCAGGACAATAATATTGATACCATCAGCATAGGCCAGGGCTTGCACTGAATTATTATATATTGAACCAGTGGTTGTGATTAATTTTCGGGGTATGTCACAAATCACAACCAGTGGTTGTCATTTATGATATACGTATTACTTTTTCCAGAGCAAGATTGAACAGTATACAGGAAAGAGGGTCTCCCTGGCGCAGCCTGTTATTTATTTTAAAAGGTTCAGACAGTTCCCTCTGAATTCGTATTCGTACACTACATTTATCTTTTTCAAGAGTTTTCAGGGAAGAGCATTCAAAGCATGGACGTATAATATGTCCATGATTCAAAGATATCATGGACGTATAATACGTCCATGATTCAAAGATATCTTCTTATTTGTGTATGGCGCAAAATAGTCCAATATTCCAATCATTGGGGAGGGAATTCTGTGTCCATATTTCTTTTATAAGCTGCTGTAATGCCATTATGGTATCATGACCATCTTCTTTATATAGTTCAGCTGGGAGATTATCTATTCTGGGTGATTTGTTTCTGCCTAATTTTTAACTTCAAGAATCGTTGGTGGTTCCTCTTCCCTCCCGTCTGTCCCGATTATTATAGCTTTAATAAAATGTGTTGTTAAAGATGTTCTTCTGACACAACTATTCTGTGTTTGGGAAGTGATTTGTTTCTGCCTAATTTTTAACTTCAAGAATCGTTGGTGGTTCCTCTTCCCTCCCGTCTGTCCCGATTATTATAGCTTTAATAAAATGTGTTGTTAAAGATGTTCTTCTGACACAACTATTCTGTGTTTGGGAATAAAATAAAACAAATATATGTATATTAAATAATCGCTTTTATATTTTCTTTTTTATGTCCAAGAACATTTTTTAAGCGATACATCATATTTTACATCTATTGTACAAAAAAAGTCTATCACACAAATACACACAAAAGCTATGAGAACAGCATGTTAACATAACATATCTCGTTCTAAGAAAAAACTTTACAAATAAAAAAAATAATATACATGTGTGTCCCAACGTGGTGGGAAGCCAGATAAGCTGTGAAAACAATCGGTGTGTCGTTTAACAGAGGATTGCAGAAGTTTGGTAATGTAAAATAAGTATCCACAATTAGTTATTAAAAACTTTTATATATAAATAAGATTTGACATTTTAAAGTTGTCGTTTACTGAGAACTGCCAGAATATCGCTACAAATTTAAAAAACGGGCGTTATTAGCAGTATCGAGTAAAATTGTGATGTAACATATCGGGGACAAAAAATCTCGAATTTTAAATTTCAAACAACACCAAACAAAACAAAACTATGTTGCCTATTCTTATAAAGAAAATAAGATCAAATTGAATCACATGAATCATCCACCACGACTATTCTTAAAATGTAATTAAAGAAAGTTGTTGCCGGATACTCAGCAAAATTTCTGAACACTTTTCATATCACACTTCATTTATAAAAGGAAATGGCTTCCGCCGATCATCAACTACTTCTAACTGATGCCAGCATGTTTTTGTATGCTTGTGGCAACATCGCAACGAAGCGCAGTAGGGTTGGCAACACTGTTTATCGCCTATGCACACTAGTTTTTAGTTTTCCCGAAATAACCTATTCCACTTTTGCCTCCAGATTCCCTATGTCCAATTTGTGTTATACCGAGTACAATGTTTAATGAAAGTTTTCAAATATTGCAAGAGATATCTTAGGATTTTTATATTATATGAAACAGCATTCCACAAAGACAGTCCTAGAGGATTTTTCAGAAGTTCAAACAACCATGGGGGAGGTGTATAAGTTTCGAAGTATAGTAAAGAGAATAATGCTAAAATATTTATACTGTTTTTGGATAAGCATTAGTTGATCAATAATTGACCGGGAATATAAATGAAATCAACATATACAGTGAATCAAAGTGAATCATGAGGATTGAATGGTAAAAATCACGAGTTAGAACAAAACCAAACTATAAAATAATCCAATAGTTATCTTGGAAATTGCCATTTTTGATGTTTTTTCCGAGAATCTGTTTTGAAATCTACAGAGGCCACAGGAATATTACAATTGCACAAAATATTAGACAAGTCGCGACAAAGTTATTCCCATTAATCGTTTTTGAGTAAAACTCACTTTTCTACCAATTAAGACTGACAGTAGACCACAGTTCAACAACAGGAAGTACTGGATAATTCGTTGGCGACCAAATAAAAAGGTTAATATAGAAGATGAAACAATTGTATAAAGCAATTTTATAGGTTATGTTAGGTTAGGTTTTTTTAGGTAATACTAGAAAGCAGTTTCTGCTACTTATTACTTGCTTAATAGAGGATCTTCAGTTGAAGTTAATTTTATATAATCAAATGAAACACCCTTAAATGAAGATGTTCCAGAACAGTACTCGAAAAATACAATTAAGGTGATTATTTTATTAATACAGTGTTTTCCTCTAATAAAATGTTCGGCATCGACACTAACAAAAATGGGTAACTAACATACAGTGCAAACTAAGGTGGTACCAATCAATATAGGTTTGGAACACTAGGGCCTGTACGCACCAAAAGACGCATCTGATGGAATAATTGCTAAATGTACATTTCCAGGAAAAATTGACAGATGGATGTATACTGATAAGTACCGAGACAGGCGAAAATCAAGGAAGAACCACACAAAAATTTTGAAATCAACACATAATAAATAAAAAAAAGAACAAATAATAAAAGAACCAGAGGAAATGAAACATACTTAATTGTGAAGTAAAAAAACGAAAATTTCTTCTATGCAATAAAAAAATTTGAAGATTTTTCTGTAGGCAGTTATGTAAATATATAGCAGAATACTTTTTGATTTGTTAACTCCACATTCCATAGGGTTCTTGTTATTAGAGTTTATTGAGTACAAAAATATTGTTAAATCAAGTCGATCATTATTCTGCATTCAACTACTAAAATCCTCAATGTCAAACAAAAATCTGTATCACAAGCAAAACGTCTATCATAGTACTAAAAATGCTAATGTCAAGCTTTTGGACATTGCGGCTGTGACAAAATACCAACATTGTGAATTAGTGTGTAAAAATTATTACCAAACATATGATAAACGGTAAAAAACCTACTTAAATAAAAACTGTCAAGTTATCGGTTAGTAAATCATTGTTATAGGTACATCAGCCAACATTTATGAAAATAGATCTCGAGATCCCAAAAACTGAAACATCTAAACACTATAGTTGTGGTATTTTTTTCTAAAGCAGTTTTATACACCAACAAAAACATGCTTTGATAAACTTTTAGTACAGCGACGATGTTGCTAAGACAACTATAACATCTTCCTACTATTATAACTACTGTTTTTGAGAATATAGCATTGCATATGCTGTTATAAAACCAGCTAAACAGTTTGTTCATGCTACAAAAAATACTTTTCGCTTTTATACATACTAAGAGGTCTAGATAACCCTAAATTTAAAAACAGCTAACTGGCTTAACGAATAGCCCAGATATGGGTTGATTCTTAAACTAACCTTTACACTGACATTCTCCACTCAGTTTTGAGCCGTCGGGCTGTAGCTTCTCTTCGCCTTAAAACAGTTACATAGACTAGAAATGTCAACAGCCAAGTCTATACAAATTATCAATTTTGATCGTCCCACTTTCAGCTTAACTGCTTAGCCATTCAAAGAGAGTTTTTATTTCACTAAACTATTGCATCTAAATCCATGAAGATAATGCGGATCGAAGGACCAAAACTTTAGGTACAGAAATGCAATTGACTGTATTTTTATGTGTTCAAGTAATAAGAAAAACAAACAATAAAAAAATGCTGTTATGTAACACAAAATGACGAATCGGTACTAAATTTTGGAATTAAAGTGCCAGCTGGAGATGCAAAGTGAAGCAAAAAGTTGTTAAAATAAACGTTAGATGATCGGATATAGTCTGGTCTGGATGAAATATGTCTGATCATATAGATTGAATTTATGGGATGTCCATAACCAGCTTAAGACTGAAAAAAGATAAAATACCGTCAATGTTTTTTTGGCTTGTATATCAGCATTTTGAGAGAAAGAAATAATTACACTCCCACGAACATGAACAGAATGAATAAGAAACTTAATACGCTTCAATGATCATAGCACAAACGATTACAGATGTAAAAATTAAATAATGTGACTTAAGTCAAGTGTTATGGGACAACTATCTAAGTAAATAGTTGTTAAACAATTGATCCACATCGAATAGTTTGAAAAATCAATGAAAATTAAAAACAAAACATCAAAATTCCCTTTTTGTGTTTTATTTCAACGCGCATAAGTCATTCTGGTAATTCCAATGCAGGGTCACAGATCTTTTTGTGATTTTTAAACATTTCTGTCTGGAGTGTGGCTCCAATTAAGTATCCACTATATTACTCAGAATAAAGTGTTTCAGCCAACCCGCTGAGTTATCAAGCCGACTCTTATTATCAAATTATCATTTGGATTATTGTTGATTATCAGTTCATAACTTACATTTTGTGTTAATAAATTTACTAAAATATTGATGTTTTCAAGCTGCGGTGATTGGGAATAAAAATCGCTTTTATTTTGAGTTACGTCTATTTTGATTTTTGCCCTTTTACTCATTCACGTAGTGGACAAAGTGGTTATTGAGAAGTGTTCTTAGATCATTATGAATTAGTGTCAAAAATGTGCCTAATTTCGGTAAGAATAAGATGAAAATTTTCAAACAGGAAAAATACTGAGATATCTGTAAATAGAGCATCAAACCCATACAAACAAACATTAGAATCTGTTCAATTCTAATGCTTTAGTGTCAGATATTGTCTTTCAATGTTTTTAGAGTGGAGGTAAATTTGGCTACAAGATGACATAAATTGATTGTTCGCGCCATCTATGGGCACATTTCAGTAATTCTACTACCCAGGGAACTCAAGCTATTTGCTTAGACTTTGTCATTAGGCTTGTGCGGCGAGTTAGTTCACAGTTTACTAAGCCCAACAAATTTTCGACAAGAATTTTACACGTCAAAAATGGACAGAAACTTAAAATTCTTCTCGGTCTTGGATGACAAAAAAACTAACTTTGTGGTATTGGTTTCCAGTATCTGAGGAAACTCAATCGCACCCAAAAATTCTTATGATAACCTTTGAAACCTTGATTTAGTGACAAATCCTGCTATAACGACCGAAGAACTCAAAAACGGCTATAGTTTGTCAAATGTAGGAAACAGTTTGAAATTTCAATTAACTTCAACTTCAAAAGTAACAATACGTCTGGAGTTTTCAGTCGAATGTGACTTTCACATAGTAAATAATTTGAGTTTCAAATCGTGTATAGTCCATGTACAAATAATCAGAAACACCAGTTGAGATATTGCGTATGAAGAATGATATTCAGTGGTAAAATCACATGATGTGGGAAGCCCCTATACATCTCCTCAATCGTGACGAGTCAAAACTTTCACTCTAAGGAAGAAGAAAATTCTTAGCTTCTGTTGAAAATATGACATTACATTGAGCTGTTAAAAAAAGAGGTATGATAAGTGTTAAAAGCACCTTTAAATTAATAGAAAAGATTGGTTTAATGGAAGAACAGGAGTTCTTATTTGCTTTCTAGGAATGTAACTAGCAGATCGAAGAATAATATAACTGTCCGAGATGAATTTAAATTGCGAAAATCATCAGTGCCATTGCCATTTTGCATGGATATTTTATAAAAAAATATTCTTCAAGGTAGAAAACCAGCAATACGAACAGTTTCAAAGAGGGTCCAATGTTGAATCATCACCTTAAACATAACCATGATCAGAGAAGTGACTGATTATCAGATAAGAGACGAGTATTAATGATTTGCACTAATTTAGACTTTAATATATGGTGTTGTGAGAACATCAAGAATGCGGAAGGTATTATTCACCTTGACTACTTGACAACAATAACTGTCGTGTACTAAGCAGCCCTATTGGACCATTTTGACGGAGACGTCAGGAAAAAACGCCGTGGTTTGTCTGACAACAAATTCTCTTTTATCCAGACAACGCATCCACCTACAAGACGGTCAATTTTGATACGATTTGATCGACCAACTACTGTATTCGCCAGATTTAGCCCCATGAGACTATTTCTTGTTCCCAAACTTAAAAAACTGGTGTTTAGGATGCTGTTTTTGCAGCGAACGATTTCGTCATAGTTGAGCTTCACACTACTTTGAGGAACTCGAGTAAAAAGGAATTTATCTTGAAAAATAAAGGAGGAAACAAAATCGTGCATTTTCTTAACTAAAACAAATAATTCTCAAGCCACCCTCGTAATTAATGACGTAAAAAGTGCTGATTTACCATTAAATTAAGATTTTTTTAAGGGAGAACAAAATACGACACCTAAGTACCCCAAGTTGTTCTTTGTATCGGCTAAATGCAGTTTCGCTGAGATTTTAATGTTACGTGGTCCATAGTTTTCATTTTGGCAGTAAATTGACAACAGCGACATATTAAGTTACATTGATATTTCCATTATAATATAAGAGAAAATCACAATAAATTCGAAGCGGTTTTTGTAAAGACCAATAAAAAATTTACAAATTCAACAAGATCGAAAAATACATCAGCGTATGTACAGGAAGCAACACAGATTATATATTTTTTTGTCCTTATAATTATTTTGCACTATTTTTTAATTCAATTTCTTAAAGCATTTTGTGAAATGTATATACAATTTGTGATCGTATTACGTTACGTTTTTGTGCTTTTTTTGCTTACCCGTTTTTTTTTCAACCATAAATATCATATTTAACATTTTTCTCCCATTATTACCAAAAGTATTTGAAAAGTGAAGGTTTGATGGTGCATCAGTAGGTGTCGCTACTGTAGAAAATCGCCATTGAACATGCGCAGAATTAACTACACATATGAAGTTACAAATAGTGCCTAGGACTTCACTTTAAAGGTCAAATATAATGCTGAGAAACTATAAAAATATAGAAACATCTAGTTTACTTCAAACGTAAAACAGATGTGGGAGTCATAAAGAAGATTACTGCACAACGAAATACCACCAGTCTGGTCAAACAAAATCAAAGTCAACACCAAGCCGCCCGGAAGAATGTATGCAGCACTAATAGACGAAAAGTTATAAGGAATTAATTGCAGACTCTATAAGCCAGGAAACAAGTGTATTAAGACTAAAAGGATTGATTAAGAAGATGAATGATGATTCAGTGATGAGTTTAAATTGTATCTTGTGTTGTTCTGCAATGGAACTTACAAAATAGAAACGATAAACAGATGTACAGCATCCTAAATGAGGGTTTTACGAACATTTCTAGAAAAAATAGTAAAAAGTTAAGTTTTTTTTGTTGGAATTAGAAAAATCTGATTTTTATATTTTTCGTACATAACTTTTAATGTAGCATATTTAATTCACAATAAGTTTATATGTATATGTTGTAGTTTTGGCTGCACTAATCCCCAGACGGATAATCCCCTCATTTTTTTTTAAAGGAATGGATATAGGACAGCTTTGGTCAGTATAATATTTATATTATGTAGAATATAATTAGATTTTTTAAGGTAAAGTAGTAACGAAAATGATAATGACAGAAAAATGACGATGACGTCACAGTTTTGACAATGACAATAAAGAAATAAATTTTATAAAAATGTGGGAAATTTGAACAATAGATTGACCTGTAGCACCTATATTGCACAATTAATATGACAGTTCATACTTTTTACACTGTCGCCATTGAACGGTCGTTATTTTGAAAGAATTTGAAAGAATCACACCAAAAACCAGGAATATAAATAATACTGAGTTATGAAGAGTTCTTGGCAGAAGGCATGAAGGCAGAGCGACGAAGACATTTTCTGTATTGACACCTATTGGTACCAATCAAACACAAAAAAATTAAATATTTTGTAGAAATTACATCTGGAGCTTTGCTGTCGATTCAGTACGCATCAAATTCCGTATTCCCTTAAGTACCCCTAAAACACATATTTCCCTTCGTCGAAACGCCGATAAACCATCTTTATTGTCATAATTAATAAAACTCTTAAATAATTTTTACTGTAATACGAACACATTGCGTACATTTTTTTGGGAATTCAGTAAATAACAAGAATGAGCAGCCATGGAGCAAATTCATTTGTGTATATTTTTTTAAAATTACAATAGAAAAGTAAAAAGAAATAACACTGAAATGATTCAAAGATCAAATCGATAATAAAAAACCACGTTGTAATCTTATAAAGAAGAAACCTCTCAATAAGTGGACAGTGATTGAGCTAGAGCAATATTACCACAACAAATTCTTAAAACTAAACAAATAAACGGTGCTTAAGGCGCATGTCCAAGGCTAAAAACGTTCTCTTATTGGTGGATCGACTAGTTCATGTAGTTGGCACCAATTTGCAGGTCTGAGCAGGCCAAACGAGATTGCATTCATATTTCAGCGTAGTTAAGTTATTATATCAGTTTAGTATTATTTAATATTGCAACTCTGATTAGTTTTTTTTATGTATGTAAAGTTTGTGATTCATTATTAATAACACAAAAGCTAAAACTTGTCCTTAGTGGGCCTCCGTTTTATTTGAAATACATGTACCTTCATTTACAGTTTAGAATCTATTGTGTGAATACATTTTACATATACAGGCTGCAAAAAAATGTAAAAATCTTGTACCATCATTAGATAAGCTAAATTTGTGTCACTATCAGAATAGGAAAATCATTGTGTTGGAGAGAGAAGTTACTTTTAGGTAAGTAAGAGTGAGAACGATATATGTTGACGTCATAAGCCCCGTCCCAAGATAGCCGCCGCAAGTAATTCACCATTTTTAAATCTAAATTAATTTACAAATTATTTTTTTATCCTCTATTATTTGCTAGTGGGCGCCAGTAATTCGCTATTTTTTGAATCTAAATTAATTTTACATTTGACATAAAACGTGGGACATGATATGTGACAGAAAACGTGACATGTGACATAAAACGTGGGACCTTTGACATAATATGTCACATGTCATGTTTTATATCACATATTATGTCAAATTCCCACGTTTTATGTCATACGTCTCGTTTTATGACACAAGTCACGTATTACGTCAAATATAAATTAATTTTTAGATTTAAAAAATGGCGAATTACTGGCGACGACTAGCGGATAATAGTTGAACTACAAAAGTAATTTGTAAATTAATTAAGATTAAAATTTTTCTTATCTAAATCTTAATTTCTCTCTCCTACTTACCTAAAAGATACTTCTCCTTCTAACACATTGATTTCCCTATTCTGATAGTGACAAAAATGTAGCTTATCTACTATCATCAGCACAGTTACAGTTTTCAATAAGCATTAGTGTGTAATTTGGTAATACAGGCTAACATTAGTAATACTGTACTAAAACCATGTATTTTTTCAAATAATGTTTATATAGTATACTTGATTTACAGCCCAACAATTACAAATATATAAATTTATATTATTTAGAGCACACCTAATCAGAGGTTTTTTCTTACAAGTTCACTGTATCGGTTCCCAACTCAAATATTCATCATTGTATAATCCACATTCATCTCAAAACAGAAGGAAAGAACTAACAATAAGAATAAAAAGTGCAGTCACAGCCATATCTGTAATTTGAGCATTACATGGTATTGTAGAGTGTATTGTTGTGTCTGGGTTTGATGTTCAATCTGGCTAACGGATGGCTCTTCCCGTACTGCTGCTGCTTTTTCTTGGCGGCCGTTATAACCGTAGCGGCCACCATCAAGCCTGGGGACGCCGTCCTTACCACTGGTACGATTGGCGGGCGCTTGTCGTCGCTTTTGTCGACCACGGAACCGTTCCTGTTAAGATTGGAGATGAGAGGGACGATGCGAGGCGTTTTGTCCACAGATACTTCGATGCAGGAGTAACGACCGTTACGGTTCTGCGAGAAAGGTCTGGCGTTGGCAAATTTTTGTCTACGGTTTACCTGAACACCATCCACGTTGTTCTCGAAGATACCTATGAGGCTCTTGAGATTGATGTCGTCACTAGAGGAGTTCTTGTTTTCGGGCTTTTTGTCTTTTGCTACGTGAACGCTAAGAGGAGAAGACGGCAGACTACTGACTTTGTTCTTGCACAGATTTTCCGGGACGTCGATTTGATCGGTGTTTGTACTTGATTTGGCTTCGAATTCCTTCTTTAAATTCTTAACTTTACCCGAAGCATTGGCGCTATCTAGAAGATCGTCTTTCTTAGTTACGTTACTAAAGTCATGGGAGTTGTGCAGGTTTTCCAAGAAAGTTCTATGCTGTTTGACTGATGAACACTGTGCTGTACTTATAACCGAATTTGAGTTTTCTTTAGAAACATTTGAAGCCGACCGAGACAAAGATTCACCTTGTGCGATAAGTTCCATCGAGGAAGGCTCGGGCGCACTTCGGGACAATCTAGACCTAACAGCAGGCATTTTATGCTCATCCTTAGGAATGTCTATTTTGTCCGATATGGCACTAGATACAATAGAATCGTCAACCAGTATTTTGTTGAACGCTTCCGCCACGTCGACGTCCACATCATCCAGTAGAGTTTCGGAACTGGGTGTCTTGGCCAAAGAGAAGCAACTACTAGTCCGACTATCACCGCTGCTGCTGGGTTTCCTTGAGGAACTTTCCAGATATCTTTGTTTGGATCTCTTAACGGTACCAGTCTGCCACTGACCATGATCTTTGTCGAACGGAAAACCATTTTCGATCGAGTCCGAGTTGCTATGTGTTACCTTCTCCCCTTTTTCGTTTATGTAGTGGACCGGACCTCTGGGCTGCATATCGTAGGATCCCCAGGAACTGTTTCGACTCGGGAGAGTGCGCGTATCTCCCGAACCCCACGAACTGTGTCTGGATAGTTCAGACGCTTCATTTTGAAACCCCAGCGCCACCGCCGAATCGTAGGAACTCCAAGAACTTTGCCGAGAAGGGCTCTCCCGATGTATCTTATCGTCGTTAGAGAGCTCGGGAGAAGAGATCACGGGTACTGTAGACATTCGCAACTGCTTTTTCTCTTCGCGGTCAAAGACGCGATCGAGCTGATTTGAAAAAGGATCACTGATTTCCCTGTGCGATGTCTTTGCTTTGCTAGAGTCAGAAATTTTCACTAAACTATTACTACAACTAACGGGCACAGCACTTTCAGTTTTAACTACAGTGGAAGAAGTCCACACCGTTTGATTTTCACTTATTACACTAAAATTTGATTCATCACAGGTTTCGCTTGAATGTTCACAGCAAGACGTTTTGCTGTCCATCTCTTCACCGGGATCCCACGTTTCCGTTTTGACTTTGCTCTTCACCAGCTCTTCTCCTGAGTTTTGTTGCTCTGCTCTTTCGAACTGGCTCGCGAGATCCAGGACTAAATTTTTCTTTTCGTTTCTAAAGTTAGTATCAGGTAAGTGAACTATTTGGTTTGGAGAAACACTGTACGTTTCTCCATTATCACAAGGCATTAAGACATGTCTGGCAAGGGAGGATTTTGATTCGATTGCCTTCATGGATTCTTTTGATGCTGACTTTTGGCTAACATCTTCTAGCGATATAGAAAGAGGAGATTTAGCTGCTTCTACCATTTCTCTGGTCAAGATGTTGTCCGGGGACCAAGACTTTGGGCGGGATCCCATGTTCCTCAATTCTTGGCCGGACATTGTGCTTTCGATATTGTATGATTTTGAAAGAGGCTGAGCGACTGGTGCCGGTTCATTTCCTGCAACTTTTTCACTTTTTCCATTTGAACCGGGCGATTTGAGATTGGTTTCAGACTTTGATCTCTGTAGCTTCTCTCTGTTCTTCATGGCGTCCAAAATACCCTGGTAAGTTTCGAGCTGCAACAGAAAACTGGTGTTCGGTTTAATGCAGCTCCTCTTGTGCTTGACGTGTTTCAGTGCCGTGTCGAAGTCCCAATTATAAGCTTTCATAGCGTACGCTATGACAACTGATGCGGACCTACTGACGCCCATTTTACAGTGAACCAGCACTTTGGAGCCTTGATCTCTAACTTTTGTAATGTATTTGTAGGTATCATCCCAATGTTTCAGGAGGTCGGTTTTTTCGTCGTCGTATACTCGGACGTTAAGGTAGTCGAAGGTGCCAGGAAAGAAGTTGTCGATCTCCCTTGTTACATTTAAAATGTGTCCAACTCTGAAAAAAAAAAAAAAGAAGTAGGTCAATAATTGTCAAGAATTATATCAAACTTGGAAACATATTCAAATTTGATAAATTTTATATAAAGTCAGTGACAAAAATACAGGAATATATTATGAAATGTTCAATGTTTAACTATTGTAATAGGAAAGTGGAAAGAGGATCTTCCTTTATCATGTGTTTTATCCGTAATTTTAGAAAGTAATTTTTTAATGCCATTCGTCGTGTAAATGAGTGATTCGCGTTACAGGCAACGTGTTATGATTCAATTTTTAATAAAACCGGGCGAAGAACCCTCGGAAATTGTCTAAAAAGTGCAGGCGGTGTACGAAGCGGTCAAAGAGGGACGTGAATCGGTAGATGATGATTCTCGTTAAGAAGCTCGAATCTTGACTGTTTGCTCGTGTTTGGTCACATCTGACCGGCAGCTGAGTATACGTGCGTTGTCTATCGAGTTTAGCATTAATCACAGAAACCATTCGCAAGACGTTAAACAAGAATTTGAATATGTGAGAGATGGTGCCAAAACTTCTTGACCCATGAACAGAAACAGATGCAAAAATCATGCTGTGAGGATTTGTTGTTCCTCATTCAGAGAGAGGACAGTAACTGGATGAGTTAGATAATCACTGGAGATGATATTTTGAATGGATATTTGAGTATGACCCCGGAACCTATAAACAAAATCATCGAAAATGTTCAAGTGGCAACTGAAGGCAACATTAATCGATTGTTAGATATCTGCGTTATCATTAACCACTATATGTTCCTGTCAGCCAGACAATAGCTGGACAGTTCTATGTTGGTGTCCTAACTCAATAAGAATGGCTGGATCTTGCCCAACAACCAACTTCTTGCAATGTGCAAGAGTTTTTGAGACATAAAAGTATTCCAACATTTCAGAACCCACCATTTAGTCCCTTGTAACCTTTTCTTATTTCTCAAGATGAAGACGTACCTCAAGGGATCACATCATAGTAACGCAGAGAAAGTCTAGGAACGTTTGAATACTGTGCTGAACAGATTAACTTCGGAATTCATCGTTAATATGTTCCTGCCAGCCAGACAATGGTTGGGCAGTTCTACGTTGGCGTCCGAACGCACTAAGAATGGCTGGATCTTGCATCACAACCAAGCTCTTGCATTGTGCAAGAGTTTTTGGCGAAGAAAGATATTCCAACTGTATTCCAAGGTTTGAATACTGTGCAACAGATTAACTTCACAATTTATCGCTAATATGTTCTGTTCAGCCAGACAATGGCTGGACAGTTCTATCTTGGTGTCTGAACTCACTAAGAATGGCTGGATCTTGTCCCACAACCAAGCTCTTGCATTGTGCAAGAGTTTTTGGCGAAGAAAGGTATTCCAACATTGTAGAACCCACCCCATATCCCCCTGTTACCCTTTCTTATCTCTCAAAATGAAGATGTACCTCAAGGAATCACATCATAGTAACGCAGAGGAAGTCTAGGAACGTTTGAATACTGTGCTGAAGAGATTAACTTCGGAATATATCGCTAATATGCTCCTGCCAGTCAGACAATAACTGGGCAGTTCTATGTTGGCGTTAAAACTCACTAAGAATAGCTGGATCTTGCACCACAGCCAAGCTCTTGCATTGTGCAAGAGTTTTTGGCGAAGAAAGGTATTCCAACATTGCCGCACCCAACTCATATCCCCCTGTTACCTTTTCTTATTTCTCATGCCCCAAGGGATCACATCATAGTAACGCAGAGGAAGTCTAGGAAGATCGGAATGCGGTGCTGAACAGATTAACTTCGGAATTCATCGCTAATATATTCATGAGAGCCAGACAATGACTAGACGGTTCTATGTTGGCGTCCGAACTCACTAAGAATGGCTGGATCTTGCACCACAGCTAAGCTCTTGCATTGAGCAAGAGATTTTGGCGAAGCAACATATTGCAACATTGACGCATCCATCCTATTGCCCCTGTTACCTTTTCCTATTTCCCAAGACGAAGATGCACCTCAAGGGATCACATCACGGTGCCGTATAAGAAATCCAGGAAGCTTTGAGGCGGTGCTGAACAGATTAACTTCGGAACTGTAGCAAAGATAGTTCCAATCGTGGAAGCAACCCAACTTTTGTGAAGGTCGATAATAAAAGTTTGCTCGTAATTTATATGTTTGTGTTATTGACAAATTCCCGAATCCTAATTGCTACACCTGTATTATTCCGTTATTAAAAAATTCATCGTTGTTAAAAAGAACTATTTGAAACAAAAGCTAAGGAATGTGCACACTATTAATGAATATAAAATGAAGTATCTGGAGATAAGTGATAAATTAAAAGATTAGAGGCCCTTAAATGTTAGAAACAACAATGAAAGCACAGCATTGTTTAGAAAAAATACAAGATTTCGAATATCGAATTCCAAACAATTAAGAAAAGAATGCGAAAGGATGGAGTAAGTTGTGGGAAATCCATATCTAGATGGATAAAATTGTGATTATACTCAAGTGTGACGTTGATCACAGCGTTTTATTTATAGGTTGGGCGATGAACAAGAAAGACTAGAGATTGTTTTGAATATCTAGGTCCTGCTGTAATGGGGTGTTAATGTTCTTAATTATAATTTTCATTACAATTAATACTGGATTCATTCCATTTGAAAAATTTCAATATCTTTGATTAGATTGAATTTGGATGTGGATGCAAAATGGGTGTGAAGTGATAATTTCAGTGGTAGATTCACATTACTAACAGTATTAGTGTACAAAACTTCATTCAAAGCAGGAAAATCGCAGTGATCATGCCATTATTTGCAATTGTGATCTTAGTGCATAATGGAAATAACAATTAATGGATACTGGAAGTAAAGTTTGAAGTGTACATTAGTGACTATGCTCTACCAAGCAGTAAAAATAAGTAATTCCATGGCCTTTGTAAATTACGATGTTTTTCAATGGCTCTTTACTATGCAAATAGATGTGAAACTAAACAAAATATTGTATTTTCGAATTAACTTACCCATTCCTCTGTAATTCCTCGTAATTGGACGCATTCCATTCCGAACCGAGGTAGACGTGGTCGAAAATTTCCGTTGGAGCGTCCATCTGGCCAAGGATTATCAGCATCTCTTCGTCGATGAAAGATTTATACTCGCCCAAATCCATATCGAGCTCTTCCTCAAGCCGGGTCCGTATCGCCTAAAAATACCAAAAACTCTATCAGTATGATGTACTTACAGACAATGAGGGTGATTCTATCGTTATTATAGAAGTATTTTCTAAGAATACTGTATTTTTGGAACACAAATTTACAATGTGCTAAATAAAGAGTAGATCTGTTTAGGTTAGTTAGTTAAACAAGAAAAATAGTAAAATTGGAAAATCCTGTGGATCCAGATGAGATATATACAAAGATATTCAAATTAGTGGATAAAGAAAACATCTCTATGTTAACGAAACTATTTAATGCAATCTATAAATTGGATATAAGCGATCCAATATACAGACAATGTGAAAAGGACCTTAGTGTTTGAGAGGAAATATAAATTAGGGAAGCAATTTGAATATGACGCTATTTTTACGCTAGAACTGTACGTACCCAAACGTGAACTGTTAGGAATATTATTTCAGATACAGAATGATGCATCAGGTGGACAGCTAGGCATTACGATTTTGCAAAACACTCGGGAATGTAAAAAAAATGGTGCTGAAAATGCGAATTGTGTACAGAGACAAAAGTTCCAGTTCGAAAAAGACTGCAGTTATGAAGCAGTTACAACTAACATATCCACAACAGAACAATCCTCCTAGACGAGTCCCTATATCAAATCCTGACGGAAATAGACGGGGTACGGGAAAACGTGGATTGTATGGATGAGGACGATAGAAAAATTGATACGATAATCTAGCAACTGCTTGAACTCAACTAATAGAACTAAATGATGAAAATATCTCTTTTCAAGTTGTAACACCAATGATGATATTCTTTTGAAATTTAGGATTATAGAAGACTCTTTAAAATACAGCGAGTTGATTTCTAACATAAAAAAGAGAAACATTTCATACCGTAGCTATGTTATATTAAACAGTAAAGCGAATCTTTTAAATTATCGTAGGGAAAATTAAGGCAAGAGAGGACTGGGAAGACTCAAGCATTCGCTTTTTCTAGTTGCTTAAGATAGGTGTTACTCCGCTGAGATTGTTCGCAACAATGAAGATGCTACCATAAGAAGAAGAAAGTTAGTCGGAGCAGATAGGTGCGACTTGTGATTTTCTGGATTGGGTACATTCCATTGGAGGTTCTCCATTTTCACTTAATTATTTCTGGCCACAGTTTTTAAGCCTTTCAGCACTAGTGGTTGTTGGTACAGATATTGTATAATTTACTTCATTAGCGCGAGTGTTTTTCACATTTTTTACTTCTAACATCGTTACGTGTTACATTGGATACACAGTAGGCAATTGAGGTCTATATTTATAAAAAAAAAACGAGACATACCTTGCTAGTGACCTCATCCAAGTCCACCGTCATCATAATCTCCTTGAGGGTGGCCCTGATCACCTTCTCGGCCTGCTGCCTCTCGGTGGGCTTGGTCCTAACGGAATCCGGCGAGGGTGGTCTCTTAGACTCTAAGTTATCCATGGCGTGCCATTCGTTAAGACAGGAACGGTCAGACTCAATCCGGTTCTCATAATACTCCACCCAAGAATGGGTCAGTCCTCCTTGGAAGTAGTTCTGTTCGCGAGCCTTGGCGCTCACCTTGTGGAGAGTCTGCAGCGTTGACCTGTAAAAGAAAATTTTCAATCAGACAAGTAAAAAAAAAAATAAAAAATAAATAGTGAATATTTTTAAGGATTGAACACACTCTCTTCAAATAAATTTTCTGTATTTCTCTATGTCACAACTGGGACAGTATTTCACTGCTTTGTTTTCAAAATTGTTCTAAAAGTTTGCCCTTGTATGTACAGAGGCACAGTTTGTAGTATTGATTATGAAATTTTTTAGGTGTAAACCTACGATAACTTTCTTTAGTGATAGCAGATTTGATTATGATTTGATGACAAAAAGAAATGGCGATTGGGGTATGGTAAAAGCTAAATATAATGTGTTTCGTAAATCCTCGCATAAGTGAGTAAATAAGATTTGATTATATCTTAAATGTTGAATGAACGCTGTACTCCCGCAGTCAACTTGCTATCGACTAAGTGAGCGTTCATAACAAGGCGCCGACCCTCGATCGGACCATAAGTTGGTATTATATTATCATCGCCACGTAAAATAAATGCATTATTTTAAATGCGAGCGTTCACTGTCAGTGCTATGCTCTAGGCGAGGATACCATGCGATGATCTCCGTAATGAACGCACCCTATGAGTGGCTATCATCAAGTCCTCGTAGACACTTCGTCTCAGGACCAGCAACTTCATGTGGAGTCATACGTCGCCATGTTATCATATCCACTGATAACTTAAAATATAATACCAAATAATGTAATCTAAATTGTAACATTTTTTTAACTTTTAACGGGTTTTTACCCAGATATTTAGTGGCTTAAAACACGTACACCTAGACACTGATGACGGAACATGGATTCCGAAAACGTTTTGTCTTCATGACATAGCTCATTTGGGTTTTTTAGTTTATATACCTTTTATAAAGGATTTTAACATAAATGTTTTGTGATACATGGTATACAGCCAGCTATTGGACCTTAGTTTCCTTGTGGATTTTAAAAGGAGAAAGTTAGAATATCTCGGACACATAATGAGAAACGGCACTAAATACAGATTACTGAAAATAATCCTTTAAGGTAAAGTATTCGGAAAGCGACGAATTTGGGAGAAGAATATCATGGTTAAAAACCTTAGGAAATGGTTCTCCACAACAATAACTAATCTATTTAAAGCATCAGTTAATAAAATAGTTATAGCCAGAATGATCGCCAATATTCGAAACGAAAAGGCAGAAGCAGAAGAATAGTCTCTCGTCTATTAATTAACAACATATCAATTAATACAGTCTACATTAATTACATTGGGCACCAACTTCCATTGTACATGATTTTTGAATTAAACAAAGCATAAAGAACTAGCTCTAAAAAATTCCTAATGGCTATTAAAAAACCAATAATGTTGTAATATATATAATTTTAGATAGTGTTAAAAATAATCCTTGGCCCACACTCTTAAAAATGATAATTGAACTATTCAACTTAAATTAATGACACTATGAAATTCAGATTTATTATATTCGAAATGCACATTTTAAGGAAGGTCAGCCTTGATCAGAATTTTAACAGTTCGTAAAGCATAATTTAATTTTATATATTAACTAATAGGGAAAATATTTTGTGGACAAGGTTAATCCATACCTATTACGGATAGGTCCTGCAGATTAACGAGATTTTTCTGTAAAATAGTTTCAGTAGATCTCTACAAGCCTACCAACATTTTTCATTTTTAATAGAAACCACGTCTGTTCTATTATTGTATAGTGTACTAAATGAAATGAAGACAGTGCAGACGGTATAAATATGTAAAAGGATAAATAATTGTATATTTTAAATTATAATGAAGGAATCTGTATATCTCTTACATTTGTTGACTATCTACAATATAGTGTTTTCCACATAAAAGATATAATATTTAAAATTCTTAACATAAACAGGGAATAGAATCGCAAGAAGATATTTAAAGCTACGAAAAATTTAGACGATTGTTATTCAGAAAACAGAAAAAGTAGTGATCACCGAAATGATAATTAAACTTTTAATTGACTTTGATAATTAACAGATATGAATGAGATTTTTTCTTGAGAAGTGCGTGAGAAACACTGATGAATAACGTACAAACCCTAGGAAAAAAATACATTGGATAGCAATCGATCAAAATTGAATTAAGATGAACTATATTCACACATGGATTTCACCAGATGAAACCACAAACAATCAAATCGACCATGTGCTGATAGACAAAAGGGCAGCCAGTAGTAAGTCAGATGTGGGAATACGACGAGAAGCATGCTGTGGATCGGACCATATTTTACTCCAAACCAAATTTAGATGCAGAGTTAACAAAGAAAGAAACGAAAGACAACAAAGAACAAACAAACTAGACTTGGAAAAACTGAAGATTCAGGAATGTAAAGAGAAGTTCAAAAAATAAATTGCAAATAAGTTAAGGACGCTAGAACTGCACTCCATAGAGGGCAAATGGAATAATATCAAAACAGCAATACTGACAGCGGCAGCGTCCACCCTGGGGAACAAGAAGAAGGCGAGAAGAGGAGCACGGTTCGATGACGAGTGCAGACAAGCAATAGAGGAAAGAAATGAAGCACACAAAATGTATACAACAAGAAAAACACGGGAAAGACGGACGAGGCTAAAGCAGGGAGATGGGCTGGCCCCAACTTTGTTTAACCTGGCACTGAAGTATGGGGTTAGGCAAATGCAAACTAGAGAAAACCTACTGACCAACCGAACGGTTCAACTGGCCGCTTATGCCGATGATATTAATATTATGAGTAGAATATCAACAGGAGCACAGGAAACTTACGCGAGTTAATAACGTAAACAAAATTTCTAGGTTTGGAAATTAACACAGAAAAAAAAACAAAAATAATGATACAGACGAGAACAAATATACTCCCATAAAACATTATACATGAAGATGATATTAAAACGGTTGGAAAGTTTACATACCTGGGAGTAGAAATATATCCTGACAGATCAGAAGATGGAGAAATACGGAAGAGAATAACGCAGGCAAACAGAGCTTATTTTGTCCTCTCCCATATATTTCGGTCTAAAAATGTCCAGCAAAATACAAAGATAAGAATCTATAAAACCTTAATTCGACCAATAGCATGCTATGGCAGTTAAGCATGGGTTCTGAAAGAAACGTCCAAAAGCAAACTCGACACATTCGAAAGGAAAGAACTGAGGAGAATACTAGGACCTGTGAGGGAAAACGGAATCTTCAGAAGTCGTTACAACAACGAGCTTTACCAACTTTATTGCAATGGGTCGGACATGTGATAAGAATGGGAGAGGATAGGCTACCAAAAAGAGCACTGAATGCTAGAATGCAGGGAAAGAGACCGGTTGGAAAGCCAAGAATGCGCTGGGAAGACACAGTAAACAGCAAAGAACAAGCCCTTTTAGGAGTCCGTGTATGGAGATCAGCCACAGACAAGCAAGGGTGGAGGCAAAAATAAAGGAGGCCAAGGCTCAATCTGGGCTGTAGTGCCGTAGAAGAAGAAGAATATTCACATAAACCTAAGCCCACAGTGGAAGAACTCCATGGTAAATATTAAACTGGTTTTAGATTGTGCAGAAAACCCATAGACCTGATCCTTGTGCTACATAAAAAGAATAAGAATTCAATATTGATAATTTCCACCCCTTTGTAGAATTAAATTAACATACTCGCCTAAGTCGTCAAGGCGTTTTGTCAAGCTATAAAATAAGGGAAGGAATGTAGAAATATTTTTCATAATTTAACACAAATGATGGCATCATCATTCGTCAAAGTTAAAGAACCCTGTCTTCCAATTACTGTAGAATATATAAACTTCACAATGAACGATGAAAAAACTGAATTAATGACATTGATCCCTAACAGAACTTTTCTATCAGTTCTCTAATTTTAATAAAGTCATCCTCAACTCAATACTCGATACTTAATACCACTTCACCACTTCTGAAGGCAATACATCTGATTCCGCATTCATCGCACACCAAGACAGTTCTATCGTCGATCATATCATTTGTACCGCAAATATTATTGGTATTCGACGATGAATGTTTCATAATCTTGATATAATAGATACAGGCGAGAATATCGTAAAATCAATTGAAATCTCTGTCAAGACTATATAACTCAAAATCTCTCCGAGTTAGGCCACATCTCAACTATCGAACCGAGTTTTTCCCCTCTAATCTCTAAAATAAGAAATATGATTGATATTCGACGATGAATGTTTCAAAGCGCTCCTAACTCTGCTATATAAGTACAGGCGAAAATATCAGACAGATTCAATTGGAATCTCTTTAAAGACTACATCTCACAAAACCTCCCCGAACCTTAAACATCTCAACCATCGAACCAATTTTGTTCCTTTTAATCACGGAAATAGTCAATGCGTCTCAAATTTTGCTATTTTTCTGTTCTTGGATAATAGCAACAAAATCATGATTCCCAGAAAAAGATAAAACCCAAATTAAAGATAGACTTCATCAACCTTCATCTTTCTGCATAAACTCTATATCAATAAAGCAGCAAAATCATTAACCTTAAATTGTTTTTTTTTTCTTCCCCTTATTTTCACCAACTGATAGTAGTTAAGATTGTAAATAGTAATCCATCTTTTTCGTTTGCTTTTTTATCAGATAATGATCGATTTGCAACTGATAGGGAGTATTCCCGGCTTAAGAATATATTATATGCAGAAAGTAATTTTGTTACCGCCGCTGTTAAAAATGGTCTGCTGAAGGTGAAAACTGGAACATTTCTTTTGAGGATTACCTATTCTCTCTCATATTTCTGTTGTCTCGTAAACTGCTATAGAATGTTGATGTGTCTGAGGTTATTCTTCTTGGGATAGTAATATATCTTTCCAGTGATTAGCCGTTTTTATCTGCATGTTCACCAATCACATTTATAGCAGATATCTTTTAAACAAACGAAAGATAGTTATGCAATTTTTTCACAAGACGAACTTCCTTAATACTTCGCCTTCCTTTGTGTTGGGAGAAAGAAGTAATGGGAAATAAATGAGAATTATGACATAATAATAACCAATACACTACTTATTTTAAGATACTATTTTAATTCTAGTGGAGTAATAAAGGATTTGAAGTGAACTGTAGAAGACCATACACAGAGTTGGCGGATGGTTTAAATTCGTGGATATCGTGATAGAAGCCTCGAAAAAATTCTAAATGCGGGAAATATGATCACACGGTATTAGTTTGTTATTAAACACTTTTGACATAAGTCTCTAGTTTTTCGTTTAGAATAATTACGAACTTAAGTCAACTTAAAACGTTAAACAAACAATATCTGACTTATTGTCCTAGGAACACTTGTTCTGCACATTAGAGGGAAACTTAAGACAGTTCTTTTATACCAATAGAAAGAACGGATAAATTACTAATGTTGTCATCGACTAAATTGATTTTAGTGACACTTTATTGTAACTTCTGTTAAAATATTCAATTTATTTTTTAAACCAAATCCATAAACTTACACTTTCAGGTATATAGAATTTTTTATTTGAATAAAAACACACTTAAAACACTCCATATTGTCGAAGTAAACTAGCGCACTCAACTAAAACGTATAATAAACAAAGCATTTGGAATTAACATTTATCTTTGTGGTTTTTATACATAGTTTAACTATGATCGCACCGGAAAAACGACGTAAATATAAGATTTTGGAAACCTCACAGTTGCTTTTATCGCAATTAAAAAATTTATGAAATTTTAAATAATTTTTCCACCACTGTCAACGCTTTCTGAACAATGTTGTGTTTATGCCGTATCCTTACCCTAAAGTAGTCAGTCAAAAAGTTCTGGTCTTGAAGAAGTGTAGACCCTTTTGTCATCAGTCTTATCTATAATAATAAAAATGAATCACCGAAATCTTTGTACGGACCTAGCTTCAGAACAACTGCACTAAATTATTGTACGGAAAGTCCTTAAAAATAGTTTTTCTGTCATTTTAAATCGCAATAGAACTAATAGATGGCGCCATACTATAAGTAACAAAGGAAGCTATGATTAACAAAATAAAAAGAGAGTTATTGAAGACGTACCTTTTTGTCCTCATAAAAGCACCTTTATTTTGATAAATACTCATGCGCAGTTATGTGTCCTTTAATACTGTGCTTTAATAAAATAAACGCCGCCTGTATTTCAATTAAATACAGGCCAGAGAACTATTATTGAAAGATCCTTTATTTTGACGTAATCTGTCAAATTACGTGTAGAAAGAAGAAAGACGTCTAACTTTAACTTATATTTATATAGATATTTGATCAAATTGGTTATATGTTCTGTTTTATATAACGAATATTGTTTTTAGTATTATTATTATTCTCATTTAGTAAATCTTCATAAATTATTGTTTTACGTTATACCGATAATATTTATACGTAATAACTCTATTTCTTCATCATTTATTTTCCTGAACATTGACTGTTTTTATGTATTCTTTAATTTCATTTATTTCTCGTTTAAATTTCTTTTTAACTTCTGTTTTTTTTTACTGCCGAAAAATATTTTTGATAGCAATGAGCAATTGATCTGTAAAATCATTATTGATATAATCGCACAGTGATTAATCGTTTTTAGACATGTACACAGTACATTATTTGGTTTTGTCTGATTAGAATATCATACAGTTGACAGCAGTCAAAACAAAATAAATTTTTAATAACATAATACTTGGAATTATAATAATCCTATTATTGATTTGCATACTATTTCCATAAATCAACGTCTCGCCATCATCCTACGGCGTATTTCCACAAGACTATTTTCCGAGAAGCTTTGAAATAAATATGTAATCATAACAACATGTGTCTCTATACGTACAGGGGCAAACTTATAGATCTTAAAACTAACGCAGTGAAACAACTATGTGCCACATAACTTATTCTTCGTTCACAAATTGTTGAGAGCACGAAATGTGCCTCAAACTCATAAAACGGTCGTAAATCATAGGCGTTCCTAAGGTGTTTATTCATTAAATAATAATATAATGTTTTAATACTGTTATATATAATATTGATAATATTTTAATACTAATATATTTAGCAAAAAAACAATTAAAACTTTCACGACTAATGTTGGTTATTATATTATATTAATAAAAATAAGAATTTAACCATTAAAAATTTTGTAAATAAGGATACCTTATCTCTTTGGATATTTCAATACTAATCATCGCGTTTAATCACTTTACTAGAAAACCTGGAATTCATATCCGAAGGTACTATTCGTTGCAAGATAATTAAGATGGAATTCCCCAGATTTTTAATAATATAATTATATTCAAAACTTAACTTGAAAGGGTGAAGTTATTACGAACGAAAACATTTTTTTTGTTTAGTACGTTTTTGATCGCATGTAATTTACGGCTCGTCGGTGTTTCCGCGTCTACGGCAGTAATTAGCGTCTCGAATATTTCTTTTGCGAATTATATGCAGTGCGTGAGTGATTTTTTATTCCATATACCTACGAACATATACGTATCTTTCGCTCGTGCTCGTTTTGTTGGATTGTTTGTGATGGCTTCATCATCATCAACATCATCAAGTTTTACACCGGTACTGTTGCGTACAGTCAGTAAGTCTGTCTATTCACCAAGAGAGAAGACTATTGTCCTGAATGTTCACGATGCTCTGGTTTCTCAGAATCCCACAAACACTGTTCGCAACATAATCGAAAGTTGTGCCAACATGACTGGCGTAGGAGAGTTAACTTTATATAGGTTCCTATCAGAAAGAAAAAAACACGGTATAGCTAACCCAAACACAAACGAAAACTTAAGGAGAGGGAAAAAGCCTATTGAAATTGATGAATTTGCCAAAAATGGTATTCGAAGGAAAATTCATGGATTTTTCTTCAAAAAAGAAATACCAAACCTAAACAAAATTTTACAAGAAGTTAGAGACGACTCGGATTTGCCTCATATCGGACGAACTAAATTGTGGCAAGTTTTAAAAGAATTAAATTTCCGGTGGGAGAAATCAGACCGAAAATCACTTTTGATTGACCGGGAGGAGAAGAAGATGTTGGAGAAGAAATTATCTAAGATTCATACGAAAATTCCGGGCTGAAGAAAGGCCCATCTTCTACCAGGATGAAACGTGGGTAAACTCAGATCATACTCTAAAAAAAATTGTTCAGATAAAAATATATTAAGCTCCAGGCAAGCCTTTATGGAAGGTTGGTTTGTTGGAATTTCATTCCAAAAGCACAAAAGACTATCACGAGGAGATGACAGCTGATGTTTTCGAAGAGTATTTTAAGCAAATGATTGAACACATAACACCAAATTCAATTATAGTATTAGATAATGCACCTTATCATTCACGACTAGTAGAAAGACTTCTAACGAATGCGTGGAAGAAACAGGATATTCTTGACTGGCTGCGGAATAAGTATCTGCCTTACGAAGATGGAATGGTAAAACCAGAACTTTTAAAAATTGCCCGGCAACACAAATCTAAGTTCAAGAAATACGTAGTTGACAAAATGGCGGAAAGGCGAAACATCACAGTCTTTAGACTTCCACCCTACCACTGCGAAATAAATCCAATTGAACTCATTTGGGCACAAATGAAAAGTTATGTGGCTAGAAAAAATACGTCATATAAAATACAAGCTGTACGTGAATTGTTATACGAGTCTTTATAACATATTACAAAACAAAACTTGAAAGATGCAGTAAGACATGTAATAGAAGAAGAACAAAAAATGTGGGATCTTGATAACATAATTGATGCGACCGTAGAGATTATTAACCTAATTATTAACCCTCAAGACGACTCGGATTCCGAAGTTGATCCTATTTATTTTGAATTTGAATAGTTTGCTAATCGTAATTATATAAGGTAAGTAATAGTAGTTGTAATCGTAAGGTATTAAAGGGGAAAGGCGCAAAATGTCGCCTGTCAAAATGTTCAATGTGTTTTAAATTTATCCATTTTTTTTTCAAATCCTGAGAAAACTAAAAAGCATTTTTAAAAAATTTAAAGGCAGAATCAAATATTTTTTAGAATAAATAAAAAGTTTCTTTTGCATGCAATATTTTCAATTAAAAATTATACCATATTTTCTCTTTTATTTTCACCCCTGTTACATAACATATTAAAATAAACATTGTAGAAGTTTTCAGGGACTTTCTGCCCTGAGTAATAATGTAATCTTTCATTCTGCGTTTAAATTTTTCAAAAATATTTATTAGTTTTCTCCGGATTCGAAAATAATGGACACATTTAAAACACATTGGAAATTTTGCTAGGTGACATTTGGGGCCTTTTTCCTTAATTAAATAAATGTATCTTTTACAAATGGCAAGAAACTTTTTATTTTTGAATAAAATAAATAAGTTTTATTAAAAAATACAATTTACATAAGTACAATTTGAAAAATATATTTATTTAGTTCAAATAAATGTTTCAATCATATACTCTACGACACTGGTCGTTCATCTCTAACCATTCAAAATACCCCCGTAATAGGATTATAAGGTATTGTATTCCTTCAGATACAAGGTGGGTTAGTCGAAAACGTCTTAAACCGTCAGTTTTAGGTTGGTTTTTACTATTATATCGTATTACCTATTCTCTCTGTATTTCAGTTTTCTAATTAGGGTTAAACTTGTAGTGAGCTATCAACAAATTGTGAACCGACTATAGTTAAGATCATCGTAAAAGAAGATTAGAAGAAATATTGAACAAAAACAGAAAGACGGTATTAGATTTAATTTCGAAGCAGCGCATCCGCCAGCCGCTTATACGTATTTCAACCTCATTAGGTCTCATCAGAGCGACATAGAGCAACTATGCAAGAAAACAGTTTGAAAATTGTTTCAAATACATGAAAATAATATACTGATATTCGTGGAGAATATGTTATAAAACAATAATCAATTTTTTATTTATTGTTAGTTGTAGGAATCTAAAGATACTGCTGTAGACATAGTTAAATGGGCCGTGATGATCGCAAATGTCCTTTTTAAAGGTTGAGGCACGCAAAGAAGAAGGAATCTATTTGTCGGTTATATTTCTTCTCATTACTGATTCATTGCTCGTGTCATATATAAAATAAGAAAAATCTTATTTTCTATATGTCACGAGGGATCACCCTGTATTCTACTAGCAGCTGAAAAGGAAATATTCAACATTTTCACTGTGTCTTCAAGGCTAACTACTACTCTTTACGTCTGTCTCACTTGGACAAACGTATCCTTTTAAAATAATTATTTATCATCAAGAATTTGTTCGACAATTCCAAATGTGTACAACGATATTTCAAATCCAACAATATATACGTGGATAGAAATGAATGTTGTGAAGTTAGAGAAGTTGCTAGAAAGTTTTATAAAATTTACGACTTTACTATAACTTTCTTTGAATAACACTTTTATAAAATTAAATCAAAACATAAAACCGACTTAGGATAAGATGATGGACTGCAGTAATAAACCAGTAACTCGTAATTATCTCTTTTTGTAATCTTTTATGAGGTTTTACTCATCAAATATAAAATAACAATCTGCTTCTTTATTTTTGCACTACACAACAACGACAGCTGAATAAATACAAACTGGTATACCATGCTGTCCATATGTATGGAATAAATTCATTTTTGGCGTTATTATGTACTATCTGAAAAAAACCTGAAACAGGTCGATTTTTATTCTTAAATTGACAATTTACAGTATGAAAATATTATCCCCTTCCAGCACCCCCTTTGAATTGTAAGCACCACCTCGAAAATTTTAAATAACAAAGGGGGGCGTGTGACACCTTATTACAAAGGGATTTTAGTCCTCTGTTCAGAAATATAAATTTTTTAAGTTTAGTGCAATCATAACTGAGAAAACTGATTTTTAAGATGTTCAATTTTGATAATGTCTATCACAAAACTTTAGGTTGAATGAAGATAATAATGTCACATATTATTTAGAATGAATTTTCCAATGTAGTTTTCAATTAAATTAAATGTTCAAAATAACCACTATTCACTTCTTGACAATCGCCGAGGCGATTTTGGAATTCTCGCACAACATTTTGTACGACCTCGGGGGTTATTTTGTTAATTTCTTCCGTTATCCTAACTTTTAAATTAGTAATACTGTTTGGTCTATTAAAATATACTTTAGATTTTAAATAACCCCATAAGAACTAATCGAGAGGAGTCAAATCGGGGATCTAGCTGGCCATTCGATGGTTCCACGTTTTCCAATCCACCTATTGGGAAAAACCTCGTTTAAATAATTTCTAACTATACGTGCAAAATGCGGAAGAGCTCTGTCTTGTTGGTTAAAAATAGATTGATCTATCTCATTTGGATGATTTACATCAGGAAAAAATCTTCGTAATGTAGGCACTAAAAAGTTAATCAAAAAATCTAGATAAACCTCACCATCAACTGTGCCCTCAAAAAAATAAGGACCAATAATTTTATTGTTACTGATACCAGCCCAAATGTTAATTTTTTAGGATATTGCGTGAGTCTCATACACCCAGTGAGGCTTTTCTCTGAGTTTGTTAACCGTTTAGTTTAAATAAAACGTCGCTTCATCAGAAAAAACTATTTTGTTTATGCAAATAAACTGCAAATCTGCGTTCATTCTGCCCATCATCATTTCACAGAATTCTTGCCTTCTATCGGGATCATCTTCATTTAACTCCTGAACTAACTGAACTTGTAAGGGTGGTATTTTTCTTTATGCAAAACTCTCAAAATGACTCTCTCAAAACTCTCAAATTTACTTACATCAATGACGACGGCCAGTTTTCGAGTTGTCTTACGCGGATTTTCCTCAATCTCTAAAAGTACATCTAACTTTTTTTCATCAGTAAATTTAACATTTCTACCTTGTTTTTCAACATTTTTTACATGCCCAGTATAACGAAACTTCTTTTCAATTTTTCTATCTGTAGACTGCGAAACTTTTTGACCAGGGTATTTATTATTAAACATTTCACAAACCTTCTTTTGAGTTCTTGTTTTATTAGCAAAACAAATCATAATTAAAATGTCTATAAAATGTCTAAATGACAGCAGCCTACTAGATTCATATCAATTGTTTATTTGGCTTTTTGACTAATATTTTATTATCTTCAAAGTTTTTTCCGTAATGTTTAGCAGAACAGATACGAAAATACCTGATTATTTCTAATGTATATTTTAATATACCAGGCAATATTGCTGATTTAAAAGTTAGGATAACGGAAGAAACTAACAAAATAACCCCCGGGGTGATACAAAATGTTGTACGAGAATTCCAAAATCGCCTCGGTTATTGTCAAGAAGTGAATAATGGTTGTCAAGTTGAACATTTAATTTAATCGTAAAAATCAATTGT
Organism: Diabrotica undecimpunctata; assembly: GCF_040954645.1. NCBI lineage: Eukaryota > Metazoa > Arthropoda > Insecta > Coleoptera > Chrysomelidae > Diabrotica > Diabrotica undecimpunctata. The sequence continues at coordinate 10,269,192 of NC_092807.1, forward strand.
CTTAGTTATTATGGCACAAAATTCAAAAAACTTTATATTGCTGAACAGAGGACTAAAATCCCTTTCTAACCAGGTGCCACACGACCCCCTTTGTTATTTAAAATTTTCGAGGGGGTGCTTATAATTCAAAGGGGGTGCTGGAAGGGGATAATATTTTTATACTGTAAGTTGTCAATTTAAGAATAAAAATCGACCTGTTTCAGGTTTTTTTCAGATAGCACATAATAACGCTAAAATTGAATTTATTCCATACATATGGACCTCATGGTCTATAAAAGATGTTTAATATGGTAGAAATTTACATTTTAGCATAAATTTAGCACATGCAATAGAGAGTCGGTGTATTTAGTCAGACGAAATAGAACAATTAAATTATCTGGCTCAGAATTTCGTTTAAAAAAATCTGAAAAAAGCCAAAATCAAGGACTAGAATTTTAGCAACTAATTTTAATACTACTAAATGTATGACCAAAACATCTCAACTATACCAACGAAATAGCCTAAATAAAAAAAATTCAATACAAAATCATATAAAAGTTTGAAAATAGTTATTTATGTACCAAGGATATTAAATAGATGTTTATGCCCAGAGGGCGACGATGTTACAAACCCGATTGCCTCTGTCCCGAGGGTTTATAAGTCGCCCGAGGGCATATACATCTATTTCGGGCCAATGCTTTTTAAATGCATTCATTTTTTTCGAATCCTGAGAAAACTAACAAATATTTTTGAAAAATTTAAACGCAGAATGAAAGATTACACTATTACCGAGGGCCGAAAGTCCCTTAGAATAAACAAAAAGTTTTTTTGAATGAAATATTTTAAATTAAAAATCACACTAAATTTTCTCTTTTTTTTTTCACCCCTGTAACTTATTAAAATAAACATTATAGAAGTTTTCAGGGACTTTCGCCCCTCGGTAATAATATATTCTTTCATTCTGCGTTTAAATTTTTCAAAAATATTTATTAGTTTTCTCAGGATTCGAAAAAAAACAATGCATTTAAAAAGCATTGGCCCGAAATTTTGCGCCTACGCTCTTAATACCCGCGGTGCATACAAACTTTTATGTAATACTAGTTCGTTATTGCATCTACAAATAAATATGTTCTAAAAAATTTGAAAATTCAATTTCATTTTGACAATATATTTACTAGTAGACATTCTATCGTCCGTGTTATGTAGCTACGCGACGAAAATGCTGTCAAACGTGTCAAACTAAAACCGTGAGAATGCAAGATATTTTTGAGATCCTAATGTAATCTAAATATCACCCGAGAATTGCCAGTTTTATGTGAATTCTAAATAATGTTTTGAAATATTAAATCAAGATGTTTCGTTACTAGTGTAATAAGCCGGAACCATTTCTACGGAGATGAAATTTATATCAATGAATTTTGCTTCACTTACTAATGATTGTGCAATAATTTTTATTCGGTGCAAAACGTTCTTTTTTTATGTAATTTCCATTTAAAATATGCCCGATTTTTAAAAGCCACCGCCATTATTCGTCATTACCATGAAACAACAAGAAATGACAGGAATGACAACTGTTTCTTATGGTCAAGAAGTGTAATTTTAACCAGTGTTGCCATAGTTATTCAAAATTATGTTTTCTAATGAAAAATAAAAATTTACCTAAAACGTAAAGTTTATAAATTATTACCTATTGAAAATTATAACTTTTTTACAAGGGTCAGGTTAGATTTGGTTACGTTACTTTACGTTTACTATCACGTTTTCTTATGAAAAATAAAAATTTTGATTTTTAATTATACAAAATTTTATTCTTATTACTGCTTTTTTACCAGAGTTAGGTTAGATTTGGTTACGTTGGTTTAGTTTTAATTTCATGTTTTCTTATGAAATATAAAAATGTTGATTTTTAATTATATTATAACATTTTATTTATTTATATTACTGCCTTTTTTACCAGTGTTAGGTTAGATTTGGTTTATTGGTTTACATTTTTAATAATAAAATAAGACGATCGTTAACGGGTACTCGTTTTGCACGTGGTTATTAAGATTGCGTCTACCTGTTTTAATTAAGGTAAATTTTCATGAAATTTTTAGATCTTTTAAAGGTTAAAACTGGCAACAATGTCAAAAGTACATAAAATTTAACTTCTTGCGCATGGCCGCCATATTAAAAATCTTGATTATTTTAAACAATTTTACCCATTTTTTCATAATTTAACAGTAAAAAACAGTGATATTTAATATGTCTTAGTTATGTAAGACATGTATATATACTTTTCTTTGCTTTTTAATTAAATTTTTTTTGGTTCATAGTACTTTTTTTGTTATTTTTTCTGTATTTTAGATTATTTGGGCACTTTTAGTAGTTTAAAGCAAAGAAAACATTAAAATTTGAGGGTTTTTTCATTTTTTCGGCTAAATCCACAAAAAAATTGGCATTTTTGAGAAGTCCACAAAAAATTTGGCATTTTTGAGGCGTTCCGGCTTACTAAATAATTACCGATGATTCTAATAAGTTATCTTTTTGTTTGTGCCATAAAGTACACTATTACGTAATTGGTAACTAAGCAATAAAAACACAATAATAAAGTAGTATGACAAAAAATATTTAAAGACCTAAAAATAATGTGAATTATGTTTCGAAATTAGAAAGTTCTTGCTTCAAAGCACATTCAAAAATTAAATACCCTGTTTTTAAGTAAACAATGAGCAGGTACCGACTTAATTTTTACTTTGATAAACAATACAAGAAATATACAATAGAAGAAAGACGCTCATTATGACCCAAAAGCGGTTTTTCCTAGAATCCACTTTCACATGGAAACTTCGTTTACCGGCGCTTGTACATATATTCTAAGAATCGGTAGTATTTCTTGGATTTTTCTATTTGTCTATTTGCTTTTCTAGTTTTTCTAGAAATATTTAATATTATAATTTTAAAATTGTGATCAAGGCTCAACAGGGGGCTTTGGATAATTTAGCAAAGTTGGAACAATTATCGGAAATTGAGGAATCTGACTTCAAAATGTTAAAAAAAACGAACGGAAATTAGAACTAGAAGTTTATGACGGTGACAATGATTGATTATATAATACAATACTTTTGTCTCGAAATTTATCAGGATTATCTATCTGAAATCAATAAAACACTTCAATGTTGGTCAACCGTTTCGGAAAAATGCTGTTCTCAATTAACAGTTGTTTATAAAAAGGTTCTACGATAATTTGGGGCAAATTTTTTTTAAGTTCTCAGCTAATTTGTTTATAACAATTAGGGAGTCAATTTTCGGAATTTGAAATAAAAAGATTCGTAGTTTTGTACAAAAACACTGTAACAAGATCCTGTGTGAATTGTCAAAAATATGGTTCAAATTAGTACATTTTACAGCTGAAATTGCATTTTTTATATATAGATTTCTTATTTACTTACTTAATCAGTAGACCCATTTGTACCTTTCGGTGTTGTACCGTTTATTGGGCCGTTGGGCCGTATATAGATTTCTAATTCTATTTAAAAAAAAACTAACTTTGCCCCAAATTATCAAAGAACAACTTTTTTTTAAATTCGTGTAAAAATGTCAGCTTTTCGAATATGAAAAAAGATTTTATCTACGAGCAGTAGTATAAAAGTTATCCTAAACGTTTAAATAAAAAATAAGGGTTTTGCGTTGTAAAAAATTATTTTTTTTTATTTTTTTGATGTGGATTGATAGTTTTACTCTTAAACTTTCATTTTCTATGCGTAGAATTACTGTATCTTCATTATTTTCTGACTAATATTACTGCAAAATAAGGTCTCTGGGATAAAAGAATAAAATAATTTTTAAACTACTTAATGACTCGATCTGAAATTTTGAGGGATTGTTAAGGACCACAAGATCCAACTTTGGACAGAATAACAAATGCCTGGGTTGATTTTTACAAAAGTTATAAACAAATACCGTTTTTACCTTATTTTGCAGTTTTTGAAGCAACAAATTAATTTTACAACTTTTAGAGATCGCTAAATTGTTAGGAATTAAAAAAGACGCCGAAATTTATGCGGAAACATAGAGGTTTTTTTATATAAGCTTATAATAACTAAAAAATTGTCAGATTTCTGGATTAGTCACGGTCCCGAACAGGGTCTGCTTATTTCCCTGTACTATAAATACAAACATCAGTAACAGATTAAGATAGTAAGTATCTCGAGGTTTTACTGTATCTTCTAGCTAGAGGATGTAGAAAGATGAGACGGGAAAAACAATAAAATTACGTACAATCATTAGATGATTGTGGTAGCGTATCAGTTTTGATGTCAAAGGATGTAAATGAAAATTATTATAAAATTTCATTGATTACTCTTTTCTAATCGCTTAAGCCGCATACTGTATTTACTTGTCTCGATTCTTTTAACATTATTCATAATTTATAATTTATGATTAGGTATTGGTCAAAAAATGTTATTCATTCAAATGATTAGAAAAAAAACGCGTATTTTTAATTTTTTATGTATCAAAATATATCGCCATTCTTAATCGTGCGTCATTACGTTTTTTGAAGGCTGCTTTCTATAAGTCAACGCCAGTTGAAATATTTTGTATTACTTCTGGTTTAACCCGACTGATGTCATGGGAAATAAAAGTAATTAGTCAAGTTGAAGCGTTAAAGCCGTTGTGTAAACTTGGAAATAATCTAAAGTTGGGGAATAACAAAAGAATAAAGATTGCCTAACTTCTAGATTCCTTAAATATTAATTTAGAGACACTTATTGTGTTCATCTGTTATGAAAGACAATGCCATTTTTATCTCGATATCGCAATGAAATAAATACCCTGTATATAAAGAAGGAATACATAAATAAATATTTATTTATATACAACAATATAAGTATTGTAGTTTTTAAATTAAGTTTAACAGAAATCATTGACGAATATTCGTATACAGGGTGAACTACAAAAGAAAGATACGATTTTTTCATATTTTTTAAATGTACAACCCTATTTTTTTTTTTTTTCAAAAGATTGCATTTATGATTTTCCGATTACGTTTTTTATGATTTTATACCTAAACTTTGGGTTATTCAATCAACGCCTAAAATAGTTTTCTTCAAATTTCGGTAATACCTTTAATTTTTGTAAATAGGAATGAGTTAAGTCTTGTGTAATAATATAACAAAATTATTCTTATTCAATACAAGATATAAACCATAGCAATATGCAATCAATCTAACAATTAATGTGATAATGCCCACCTCCAACGTCAATGCAAAGTTACCTGCAATAGATGAACTGGAAGAGTTACCATCAAACCAAAGAAGAAATAAAGTAGGTTCGCTATATTTACGCGGGTTTCGGATTAAAAATTTTATTGTAAGTACCCAGTTTTAATTACCTGCTCTTTGGGGAAATATCAACTGGTCAAATGAAATGAAAAATAATCCATAACTTTTTTTAATTAAATAATAATGGAAAATCTTTTATATAATTGACAGTATAATAAGGAGAATTACTTCATTAATGGAGCCTAATGTGGCTGATATAAACCTAATAATAATTTTATATTACACTTCACACAGAAAATATGGTCTATGTATATTTGTTCCACGGAGAGAATTTCTAATGAAAAATAAAAAAATTTAACTTGCCAACAAAAATTAAAATCAGTCATTATCATCAAAAATATCATAATCGTCATCATCATCACTGTCATCACCATTAATTGTTATTATGATTGGACTTATTTCGTTTATTTTATTTTCACGAGTCCACCAATCTTCTATTAGTTTCTCGCACTTGAATATACAGTTGCACCACACTTCTGGAGTTACAATTGAAAGTGCCTTTCGCCAAGTTTCCCGAACTGCGTCGTCGCTATAACCGTTAGGCACAATATGGTTGTCATAATATTGTTTTGCTATTCCCCATATATATTCGATGGGATTAAACTGGCAATGATACGGTGGCAGACGTAAAACTTGATGACCGTAACTTTCAATAATCTGATCCACAACAAAGGTTTTGGTTTTGCGTGGATATTTGCCAAGCGTAATAATTCTGATTTTAAAATATGTTGTGTAAATGGTATATGCTCCTTTGTCAACCATTCTTTAATTTTATTAACAGTCCAAGAATTCGTTGGACTTTTGTTTAATACTTCAGAATGGTAAGGTGCATTGTCTAAAATAATTACGCTGGGCTCACTTAAACCTGGGAGAAGTTTTTCATCTAACCATTTTACAAACATTTCTGTGTTCATATTATCGTGATAGTCACTTGATTTTGATTTAGATGAAAATATTAAATCAGCACCTTCTATAAAACCCGATTTCCCTCCTGCATGTAAAATTATGTGTCGCTTCCCTTCTCCATCAGTATGTTTGATAGACTTTAGGTTATCATCTTGCCATATTCTCTTGGTTGCACCCCTAGAAAAAATCCATGTTTCGTCTAAATATATAAAATTTGCCCTTTCTTCTTTTAATTTAGAATATTTTCTTAGAAAGTTAATTCTTTTATGCACAACAGAACTTCTTTCACAAAAGGCTCTTCTGTTATCCTCCTTTTGAAATTTGAAACCCAAATTATGTATCACTTGCCATAGACTTGTTCTGCCAATTTCGTCAAATTTTCTATCTTTTAATTCCGAGAGAATTGTATTTAAGGTCACATGTTCCTTGTTGGCTCGCATTCGATAAATGGTATCACGAATTTCAAATTTTTTTCCATCTGGAATATCTTTCGTTTTCAATGATAGGCGAGTTTTTCGGTGATCTTCTTTCGGCCGTTCATTATTGCGATTTTGTAATACTCCTCTTAGTTTGGTTTCACTAATTCCTAGAGCATCACATACGCGTTGTTGAACAGACATTACCGATTTTAAAGGACCGCCATTTTCTTTCTCATCCGTAAAATACTTATGTACACTACAAATTAGACTATCTACATCTAACACACGTCTAGGCATTTTTAAATATTTGAACCAAACATACAATGTCAACACTGGCAAAGAATCAATTCAACTGCAATATTGTAACAAATTTATACCTACCCTAATGTTATTGTAATGTATTTTAAAATATGACCATTAATGCAATTTTTACCTAATTTTCTGGGAAGTCGTTTACTGCAACTGGTTATCAATGAGTCATTAGCATAATTTTGTTAATCCGAAACCCGCGTAAATATAGCGAACCGACTATATGTGGTTTATGCAAGATGCACATTTTCCCTTGGTAATGCGAAATTATTTGAACAATCAGTTTCCTAACAGATGGATAGGGCGAGGAAGTGAGTTTCCATGGCCTGCTCGGAGTCCTGATTTTGATCCCTTAGATTTCTATTTTTGGGGACATATGAAGACACTTGTGTATGCTCAAGAAATTAATACTCGACAAGAATTATGGCAAGAAATAGAGAATGCCGCTTATTAGAGATCAACCGAACATTATTTCTGAAGGCTGTGAGAAATTTTTCTGATAGAATTCAAAAATGTATTGAAGTGAATGGAGGCCACTTAGAAAATTTATTAAATATATAATAGTTTTGTCATATGTAACCATCATTTTATTAACAAGCTCGATCCGGAAACTTACCAAGAAAAATTGCTTTAATATAATAAAAATCTTAGTTCTGATATGAAAAAATAATTTGAAATGGAATGTACTGAATCTACTGAATTGTAAAACTTTATTATCATAGTTATGACTCGTATGTATGCAATAAAATAAGATTATGTATTTTAAATAGCTTTTAAAATCTCCCAGCTTAACTATATAAAGAAGGTGGCTATGATACCACAATGGCATTAAAGCAGCTTATAAATGAAATATGGACACAGACATCCCTCCCCAATGATTGGAATACTTTGCACCATACACAAACAAGGAAATTTCTTTGAATGCTCTAACCACAGAGGAATTACGCTTCTAAATGTAGCGTATAAAATATTTTCCACAGTACTATGTCCCTGTATGGTACCATATGCAGAACGGATAGTAGGAAAATACCACGCTGGATTCAGGGGGAACTATCTGAACCTTTTAAAACAAATAACGGACTGCCCCAGGGAGACCCTCTCTCCTGTATACTATTCAATCTGGCTCTAGAAAAAGTAATACGCATGCCATAAATCACAACCACTGGTTCAATATATAATAAATCAGTGCAAATCCTGGCCTATGCTGATGATATCAATATTGTTAGGAGAACGGAAAACGCTGTACGAGAGGCGTATGTAGCATTAAAAGAATCAGCTACAAAAATGGGTTTAATAACAAACACCAACAAAACAAAGTATATGAAAATAAGCACGCAACCACAAATCCTACGACCATTTGTTATAAAAAACGACGTCATCGAAGCAGTGAACGAATTTGTATACCTGGGAGCGCTCCTTAACACTGAAAATAATACTACCGCAGAGATAAAACGCAGAATTTGCACGTCCAACAGATGCTATTGTTAGAATGTTTCGAAAGAAAAGTACTAAGGCGAATCTGTGAAGCAATAAATAACAATGGAGTGTGGAGAAGACGATATAACTTCGAACTTTATAGAATATACCAGGAACCTGATATCGTAAAACATATTAAGATAGGACGTCTGAGGTGGATAGGGCATGCAATGCAGATGGAACAAAATGAGCCAACTAGAAAAACGCTCCTTGATAGACCCATTGGTCAGAGAAGAAGATGAAGACCCAGAACAAGGTTCCTTGATAACATCGATGAAGACATGAGAAATATGGGAATACGTGCTTGGCGGAGAAAGGCGATGGATAGGGACAACTGGAGAGAAATTCTTGAGGAAGCTAGGACCTACACAGGGCTGTAAAGCCAGAATGATGATGATGATGTATTTTAAACATTACCTTTAAACGCATATATCTTGAAAACTACGTATTCGATCGCATTAAGACACAAGGATAATATTTACATAAAAAGTAACGAAGAACCAAAAAAAAATGCTAAAACATTGGCGTAGATTGTGAGAGGGTAAAAAGTATCTAACCCTACAGCACGCCTCTGATAAGAGCGGAAAACTATCTTTTAACAGTAGATAAAGTACCATAACATGTGTAAACTGTTTGTCAAGTTTGAACAAAAAATATTGGAAGGTGTTAAAAGAATGTGCTAAAATCATTTTAGAACATTTGTAATAAAACACTCTGTATCTCGTTAAGGAGGAATATTTTATAGGTGTTTTAGGTCAAATCTTCGTATTTTGTGCTAAGGTTTCTCCAGTTACTACATATATGGGCAATTCTTAATAAAAAAAACCCTGTATATATATATATATATATATATATATATATATATATATATATATATATATATATATATATATATATCTTAAATATTTTAACACTATTTATTGATAACCGTTTCAAATAAATTTAAGAATGAAGTAAATATATATCACACTGTGGTGTATGTATTAATGAAACATCATAATGATTTACCTGTCATTTTTCCATGCCCAGTCGTAAAATCTGCATTTTTTGTGCACAACCATTATCACAAAACAATTGGATCTATTCGCGCTAGGTCGAACGGACGCAAGCTTTGCGATCTATCGATATTTTCCGGAAGAAAAACTCACAGATACGGTCGCATACGTACGACAGACGTGAATCACTTTGTAAGAAAAACACAAGAAGGTTAGCGGAGAACCGCTAAGACGCGACGTTCGATCGGTACTGAATCGAATCGACAATCAAGAAACAGTACCGCCGCAGTCATTGAAAGTACCCAAGATGGACATACCCGCGGAGAGCGAAACACCCAGTGTCTACACCGACGCTCAAAGCCCGCGCACACGGCACCATATAAACACATCGGCGGTTTTTCAAAATGGGTATGGACCAGATATTTTGCCTGTCAAAGTCGACTACATGCGAGGTATCTATTACCGAGAGAAAGGACCCCATATTTATTGTTTTTCTGTATTTAATTAGATCAATAAAATAATATAGTAGTACCACGGCACAAGTCAAATTCGGCATACATCCTGTTTGAAAGAAATCAAATTTAATCCAGTAGAATTAGAAAAAAGCAAAGGTCTGCGCCAAGAGTGCTGTATCTCACCGACAATGTTTAAAATATGTCTGAAACGAGTGTTAAATCAATGGAAGCAAAAATGGAATGCATCGACATTGTACAAAAAATGTATGACGATACCTATTTTCATTATTAATGAAATTAGGGTACACTTAATACCTTATTATTAATTTGAGAAAAATATTGTGAACAAACATTACCAAAAATTCACAATATATTGGAAATTAATGGACATTACCTGTAAAGAAGAACCAATCCATCTTATCATGGAAAAGGAAAAAAGCAACTTACTACAACTTCTGGATGTGTTGATCACAAAGAAGGATATAGGATATGTAATTAAACTCTGCAGAAAACCAACCCACACCAACAGATATTTAAATTATCACTCAAACCACAACATAAATATCAAAAAGGGAATCATCAAATCACTATATAATAGAGCCCAAAACTCCTGCTCCAACGAAAATGTTTTCTAGGAAGAAAAAAGCCTGCTAACAAGGATTTTAATAGAAAAATGATAATACATTATTATTTATAAACACCAGAAACGATCCAGAAAGGCTCACAAGCAGGGAAGGAGGTAACAATACGATATGTAGAAGACATCAAAAAAATTTAAAAAGGATATAACATAAATACAATATTCAAAACAACCACACAACTTACAGAACCTATAGAAATAAGCAGCGGAATAAGACAAGGGGATTCATTGAGCCCCATGCTCTTCAATTTAAACATGGATAAAATAATCACAAACGTTAACAAAGGAAGAGGATACAGAATGGGAAACAAAGAAATAAAAATACTCTGTTACGCAGACGACGCAATATTGATAGCTCAAGATGAAGATAGTCTGCAAAAACTAGTCCACAGATTTAACATAAGAGCAGAAGAATTTAATATGACAATCTCTTCTCAGAAAACTAAAACAATAGTAGTCAGCAAAGAACCAACCAGATGTAAAATAGAAATTGATGGCATCAGTATTGAACAAGTAATGGAAATAAAATATCTGGGAATTACACTGTCGAGCTATGGATAACTGAACAAAGAAGTGAGATCAAGTACAAAAAGCAAATAGACTGGCAGGATGCCTGAATAACACCATACGGCGAAACAGACACATTAACACTGAGATGATGAAGTCAAGAATTCATAAAGCCAATGTAAGCTTGCTCAATGAACAAGCAGAATTGCTTATAAAGAGAAGAAGAAAACAACCAACACACTGACATCTATTCTTTCCACAACTAAACCCAACAACACACAGGAGAGATTGCATTTACAAAATACCCTGCGAATGCAACAATTTTTATCTGGGAGAAACTTTAAAGCCACTAAATGTTAGGTTAAACGAGCATGAATCATATGTTAAAAACAAAAAAAAACAGAAATAGATCGCGGATTATTACAGAAACTTTAACATTTTGATAACAAGAAAATTTTGAGTATGAATCTGCAATCAATAATAATTAAAAGTTCAGTCGACTTTAAAAACAAACAAAAGCAAGTCTGGGCTAATTGGCTCTGTCAAAGCCATTTTTCAGGAAAAAAAACAGATCCCGGATATGCAAACATGCCTGGGATAATCAGCACAGAGTGTAATAGAATCATGCATCAATAGTCATGAATTAAACGGACAGCAAAAAGAGAAAAATGGAAGCACCCCTCTTGTTATTGAATGAAGAAAAATGTGTAAACAAACACATCAATAGAATGTAGCAGTCTCTGGTTACCAATACTTAATACAAAGAAGAAGTCAGCAATGAATATATACCAACATTAACATATTGTTAGTACTTCAGAGACACATTTGACAGCATTTAGTGCCTTCACATATCTAAGGGTTGAATTTGGTTAAAGGTGTCTTCCTCTTATGTCTCTAGTTTTTTTACTACTTTTTCCAACGTATGAATTGCATTTATCGTTGATCTTTCTGAGCTAAATCTGTTCTGATAATTTCCTAATATTTTCTCTGCTTGTGTTTTTAGATTGTCGTTTATTAATTGACTATTATCTTTACACATAATTGGTCATTAAGATGTACCATTTTTTTAAATTTCAATTCTATCTTTTTATTATTTTTGTAAATATAATTCCCCAACATACTGATGCGCTACAGAGTCCATTCCTTTTTGGTTTTTAAACTAATTTGGAAAAGCAAGACTCTTTAAAATTTATTGGAAGTTAGATCTATTGAAGCCTGTAACCTTTAGACACACCTACTTTCTAACTGCTGACCCTAAATTGATCACACTACTTTCTTTTCAAAAACTCTTTCGTTAAATAACAAATCTCAATGAAGAGAAAGTTGCTTAAGTCATACAATCTACTAATTCTAGGAATCAGAGAAAGTTGGGCATATGCCGTGGTATTTGAGAGGGTAGCTGTGAATCTCCGGAAAGAAGAAAGGTACTTTTGGTGGGGTTTCGCTTAAGGATGAGACATGCTTTCTCTGTGGTTACTCCAGTCGTCCGTTCTTCAGGAATTTCTTTCCTATTCCATATTTGTTTTAGTATTTCAGTACCGCCTACAGTACTACTTTTTTTCCACCTTTTCTGTAGGTTTACCATTACTATTGATTGTTTTATTCAGAATAGGTTATAGTAGTCCTACAACTTGTCAAATTCGATGCTGATTCTAATTTGTTTATTTATGTATTGTTTTCCTGTTATCCACTACATACGTTATGTAGCTCTCCTCTTTTTTTTGTTGTTTTCTCACCGGTTTTGGCTATCTTATGGGCATTATGAATTCGTGTATTTCTTTTGTACCTGCATGTTCAGTAGGTGCATTGTATACATTTATATCGTTTAGTGATACACATTTGTATCACCACGTGTTAAAAAATACTTCTGTTATATATATATATATATATATATATATATATATATATATATATATATATATATATATATACTATTTTACTTATTTAATCATGATACTGCTGTTTGATTCACTCTGTAGAGAGTTTCCAAATCAAATTGACTTTGATTGACAAACGCTATGGGATATTTCCTTGTTGGTCTGTAAGGTGTATATTATGGCAAGGATTATGATGAGGTAGTAGTTAGTCTACTATTTCAAAAAAAATGTCTTATATGGCCAGGTGTCTGTAGTTATGAAAAAGGTCAAACTGACACACCTGCGAAAATAAGAGACGATATGGAGAAAGGTCTGTACGAATGATTCAATTCAATTCAATTTTTTAAGATTTTAGACACGTACGTTATACCTATTCAAATTACTAAAATAATATATACATATGTAAGAACCTATACGTTTATTAATTTAAAAAATATGTGGGAAATGCAGTGCCTGAATTGTATGTACGTAGCACTGTTGAAAGTTTACTATAAAATACTGGTAATTAAAAATAGTAAACTGCATTAAGATGCCACAAGAAAATAGCTTCATAACAATATTAAGAAACCGGTCCTAGCGTCATAGCGAGACTGAAAATTCTGTATGAAAGACTGACACATTGTGAAAATTCGACTAAATTTTTACAAAGATGAAGAACACAACCTAATACCAAAGGGCTTGAAGTTACTTCCAGCGTATTGACGGTTACAAAAAATTCTACATCCATGATCCGAGAAATGTTACAATTTCATAGATCAAATTAATTTTTTCTTGACATTGTAAGTATTGATGATCTTTTTTTCTATATGAAATCAAATTCTTATTGTGTTCGAATTATTTTTAGTATATATATAGTATATGAAATTAGAAATAGAAAAAATGACATATTAGCAACAGTTGTCAATCTATCGAATATATATTTAAATGCAACGGAGTGTTTAATACTGTCAAAAAGTCTAATCTTTGCTGTTACTCATCCATCTATTCCAAAATTAGATATAATTATTACCCGATTACTAAAAATATATTGGTAGAATAGTTTTAACCTTAAACGAACTTAGAAGTAAAAAAAAAGCAAATTGATAAGAAATATGAGAAGTATGAGAGACACTGAAATGGATTCGGACCATTTTCTTGTTAAAGCTATATGGAATGGTGCAAAAAGATAAAAAAAATGGGAAAAACAAATCCAAAGAGGAAAAATCGATATGATATAGAAAAACTAAGCGAAGTGGAAATAAAGTGAAAGAAAACAATGTAACAAATAAAGGGCTATGATTCCAGAAGGACCAAGAGAAACTAGGAATAAAGCAAGGTGTGGCAAACTACAAGAGGGGCGATAACTATAGAAATGATAAAATTATTCCACAAAAGAACCAAATGAAAAATGCAGGGAAGAATTGGTTTGATGATGAATGCCTTAAAATATCAAAGGAAAAGAAAAGATTATGACAATTGTCACTAACAAATAGGAGAATAATGAGAAGTGTATGTAGATGGAAGAAAAGAGAATATTACGAAAAAATAATACAAGAAATAGAGGTAAGATTTCTAAAAAAAGAAATACGGTCGTTGTATCAAGAAGTTAAAAAAACTGAAAGGGGATACCAGAATGAGAATTCATACATAAAAAAAGAAGATGGAACACTCACGAATGAAAAAGAATCAATGATGGGTATATGGGAGAGGCATTTTAATGAACTTCTGAATGGGCAAAATGCAGATGAGAATGCTTAAGAATGGAGCGGAAGAACTACAAAAAAGGAAGTAGAGGCTTATCAAGAGGATATGAGACGAGGAAAATATGCCCAAAGATTGGACAACAGTTTTATTGTGCCCCATATACAAAAAGGAGAGAGATTGGCATGTGAAAATTATAGGTGTTGCTCTCTTCGATACTTGTTACAAGGTGTTTGTTAGTTAGGATGCTAAGAGAGAGACTCGGTGAGATCAGGCCGATTTTAGAGTTAATAGATCAGTAACTAGATCTATTAACTCAGTATTATAATATAATTGTAATATATAATAGATCAGTAATAACACTCGAAATGAGAGAAGATTCTCATCGGATTAATTTAAAGTGAACGAAGGTCCTAGACAAGGAGATCCGTTATCCACGGTGTGTTTTTAATTTGGTATTCGAAATAATAATCAGAAATAGCCGAGTTAATACGACTGGATCCATTTTCAACAACGAACATCAAAATTTAGCCTTCGCTGATAAACCTACTATTCTAACGAAAACAAGAAAAGACTTAAGAAATGATATAAAAAAATTAGAGAAGGAGGCAAACTATTTTGACCTAGAAGTAAACCGGGAAAAGTCAAAGTAGGTACATGATACTCGGGGATACAGAGCAAAACGAAAAGGGACAGTTTAATTTCATATCTAATTAATCAAAGGAATATAAATTCGAGAGAGTGGTCCATTTTACGCATCTGGGGGTTATTGTAGGAAAGAAAAATCAGGAACAATGGGAACTGAGTACCAAATTGGCAAAGGGAAATAAAAAGATGGGAAGCCTAAGACCCCTGATGAGATGAAGGATAGATAAGACGGTAATAAGGTCCTCAGTGACGTATGGTAGTAAAGTATGGACAATTAAAAAAGCAAATACGAAGAAATTGGAAAATGGCAAATGAAAATGCTCAGAGCTATACATATGGAGGCAAAAACAAGGTGAAATGTTGGGTGCGACGAACAAACAGGGAGCTAAAGGAACTGTATAATTAACCAAGCATGAGTTGCTTCCTAAAGGCACAGAGAGTGAGATTCATGAGGCACGTGATGAGCATGGGAAGAAATATAATCCCAAAACGGGTCCAATCACGAAAAGAAGGAAAGGACGAACCAGATAAAGAGCCAGAAAAATATCAATCTTCCTGGCTCTTTATCTGGCTCGTCCTTTCCTTCTTGATGATGATTCAGAAAGAAAAGAGTGAATTGATGATTGAGAAGAAAGAGCAACAAATAGGGATGAATGGAGGAGAATAGTCACTTTAGTAGACAAGGAGGTGTCAAAATACATTGATGTTTTTCTCGGAGGTTGATAGTTGGTAATGCCTTGGTCCACCAAGCACAGTGAAGTAAGTAATTAAAGAACATAGAAAAGGGAACCGACTAAAAAAAATCTGGATCGAATTACTGAAGGATTAAGGCCGGTGGCGATTTTGTATAGAACGACAAAGAAAACATTTTAAAACCGATTATTCTATTTATTAAATAAATGGCAACTGTTTTATACGTAGAAAGTAAAAAAACTACTAACTGTAGATCATGATTCATATTCTCGATAGAATTAGGTTAAAACCGAATTTATGTCATTTTTAAATCAAACAATAAAAGAAATTACTAATTTGCGTGTCAGGAACTGTCCTATCAACTGGTTTAACTATTTTCTAAAAAATGTTTTACTAAAATATACGCACAACTTTCCCTTTTAGTATATTAACAAGGAAGATCACTTTTAAAAATTACCATAAAATGTACACTTAAATGCATGCAAGACGGGGGATTGAATTTCCGCTGATTTGTTTTTGTCCAACTCCTTCTCGGTTTGCCTAAATAAGGCTTCTAGTTTTGACCTCGGCTACCACTCCTTTATAGATTCCTATGATTTTAACGCATATATTAGCTGTTTGTTTTGGTTTTTGTTATGTCTGCACATAGTTTAACTTTTGAATTCGGAAGTCATTAGGAGATTTTAAAAAATCAAATACAATATTGATTAAATAGATTATTACGTAGCGTGGTAAAATTGTAAAAAGCACTACAAAGAGGTGATTCAAAAAAGAGAGAAAAATGTTTTAATTTAATTGCATTAGCACTAAAGGTTCATCATCAGTCCCACCACAGCTCGTTATGAGCCAAAGCCTTCTTCAAAACAATCCTCCATTCGCCTGTCGCTGGTAACTCTTTTCTATGCTCTAACTCCAATAAATTTTAAATCGTCCTCGTAAGTTGTCTTGATACCTAAGTCTAGATCTAAATCAGAAAAAATGAACTTAAAATGAATATTCTACCGGTAGCATAAGCACGAGAGAGAGAGAGAGAGTTAGTTATTCTAACAAAATAATTTTAAAAAAAGTTAAAAAAAAAACCATTTCCGATTTTAGAGCTTTTGATGCAAAAACGTTGCAATTTTCTACATACAAAATATTTTAATAACTTTTTGCCATTTCCCGGGAAAAAAATATTTTTCACATTCGAAAAGCTGGTAAGTTTAAAACAAAGTTGTCCGACGATTATTCTGTACGAAGTTAGTTCCTTTTTTAAAATCGGCGATATCGAAAAATGAAATATGACCTCCAAACTAGAGATCTAAAATATTCCCGGTTCTTGTTCATGAATTTTGACATTTTTTTTATAATTTGTATTTACTCTTTGCGTATATTATGAATATGCCGTTTGTTTCTTTGTTAATAAATTTAGACGAAAGTTCTTAATATAGTGCGTTTTTGGCCTTAAATCTTTAATAGTTTAAAAACTCCACTGACCCATTGCGTGGAACATATGGGACACCAATCAACTACGTCGTAAGGAAGACGGAGAGAAGGATTTTGCTTATTACGAAGGTATACGACAAGAGGGAGTCGGAGGTCATCAATGCACATTTTTTTGGTGTAATTTTTACTGTACTTCAGTTTAATATGCATTCTCTCAATATGCGGTCGAGTTCACCCAATAAAAATTACTAAATATGGAGAATCTGCAGCTTTATGCCTTTTGAAAGATTCTAATGAATCTGAATATTTAGAATGGATCGACGTAGAAAATATAAATCCCGTATAAAATAAAGAACAAAAAAATAATAGTATTAATGAAATCAGAGAATGGTTGGGAAAAGAAAAAGACTTAAAATTAATAATTTATATATAATGCTATATTATTAAGTCTATTATTCGCTTCACTAAATACCATATTCATATTTTTTATTAAACTTAATTATTTTTAAAGGAATTACAAGGGTTATTCGTTTCGAACGAGGGTTCCATATGGCGCTGAGAAAAAATGCGACGTACTGGGAGAAATCTGGTAACACTGCCTTACGCACCAACTCGCCCTCTCTCTCACTTCACCACTAACGCCTTGCAGCATTGCTTAATGCCGGCATAACAGCCTTCGTAGATTGAGCTTTCGATCGCTGTTACCGCCAGATGCGAAATTCGTGCTGTGATAGGTTTTTTAAAAGTAAAACTGATATCACCTATTGACATTCATCGTCAGTTAATCGAAGTTTATGGGGAAAAGTACATATATGTTTAACATGTTCGCAAATGGTGAACGATCATAAAGAAGACTTTCAGTCTCAGACGAAATTGTCGAAAAAGTTGAACGTATATTGTTTGAAGGTCAGAGGTTTACCATTTTTACCTTGCTTTACGTATTCCTGAGAATTCCCACACCACAATTTATGTCTAGTAATATGAGGATTCTCCATGACAACGCTCAACCTCATGTCTCACATCAAACTGAACAACTGCTAAGAGATTTTGGCTGGACTGTTGTGCCCCACACCGTCTTACAGTCCAGACCTAGCATCAGTGATTACCACTTATTCCCAAGATTAACATTTGGGTGTCTAACGCTTCAGTACCGATGATGAAGTCAAGGAAGAGGTTGAGGAAAGAAAGAGCTGAACACTAGGTGAAACAAAAAAGTGCAAATGTTTCTATTAAATATGTATAAACTAAGTTTGTGTATGCTGCTGCAGCATTCGGAAGACTCTCATACGTACTTAAAAATAAAAATATACCTCAAAGACTGCGAACCAAAGTATTTAATTCCTGTATCCTACCCGTACTTACATATGAAGCTCAAACCTGGACATTCACTAAAATAAACATGGAGAAGATCAGAAAAACTCACGAGAGCTATGGAACGACAGATGCTGGGTATCTCACTAAAAGACCATAAAACCAATGAAAACATTCGTAATAGAACAAAAATAAAAGATGCTGTCGACCTGACAGCTAAACTGAAATGGAAATGGGCTGGACATAACGAACGTTTTACGGATGGCCGATGGAATAAATAAATCGGTAATTGGCGGCCATATGAAGCCAAAAGACCACGAGGAAGAACGCAAATGCGATGAAGCGACGATATTAATACAAAACTGTTTAGATCAACGAAAAGATGTCTACCTCACTTTCATCGACTACGAGAAGGCATTTGACAATGTTAAACATGATATCATGATGGAACTACTACATAGGGCCAACATTGACCAGAAGGAGATCAGAATTATTCAGAATCTATACTGGAACCAAATGGCAAAGGTGAGGATTGATCAAGACCAATATACGGATGAATTTGAAATCCGGAAAGGTGTCCGCCAAGGCTGCATACTCTCTCCGATGCTTTTTAATTTATATGTTGAAAATATATTTGCGGAAGCATTAGAAGACACGGAATTAGGCATTAAGGTGAACGGCATACCAATTAGCAACCTACGTTATGCGGACGACACGGTGATTATAACTGATAATTTGCAAGATCAGCAGGTATTAGTTGATAGGGTGAATAGCATAGGTAAAAAATATTGCCTCAAAATCAACATTTTGAAAACGAAATATATGGTCATTAGCAGAAACCCTCCAGAAAACCCGATAATATGCATAGGTGACGATAGCATAAAACGCTTAAAAACTTTTAAAGACCTTGGCACCACAATCAATGACCAATCGGATCCACAACAAGAGATAAAAACCCGAATACAAATGGCAAGACAAGCTTTTGTGAAATTCAGACCGCTCCTATGTAATCAAAACCTAAATTTCGAAATACGCTACAGAATGGTCAACTGCTACATATGGTCCATCTTGCTTTATGGCATGGAAACGTGGACTTTAAAAAAACATCTATCAACAAACTTGAAGCATTTGAAATGTGGTCATTAAGAAGAATGATGCGCATACCTTGGGTGGATAGAGTTCGAAACGATGACGTCCTTAAGAGAGCCGGCGTGGAAAGAGAACTCTTTAAATTAATTAAAAAACGCAAGATTGGTTACCTTGGGCACATATTGAGAGGAGCAAAAGATGAAATACCACAGTTAATCCTACAAGGGAAGATCGAAGGTAGGAGAGGAGCCGGCCGCAAACAATTATCCTGGTTAAGGAATATTAAAGAATGGACAGGAATACACAATACAGGCGAGCTGTGTTACGCCGCCAAGAACAGAATTCTAGTAATGAGATAGTCGCCTACGCACTTTGGTGTATGGCATGTTAAGAAGAAGAAGACGATATTAAAAGAGGGCCAATGTGGAAACGTCTTACAAACAACAGAGATGAATGGCGAGAATTAGGAGAGACCTATATTCGGCAATCCGAATAGAGAAAAGGCTTTAAAAAAAGTTTGTGTAACCTTCTGGCTCTAAGATGACTTAACGACCACTTACGTAGTCAGGACCTACGGCTTTATGTGTCTAATGAATAATTTACCACTTTTGAAGTTTGCAATCCAATGTTCACGGTTCCATACGAACAACATTGATTGGCAAGGGTATTTCTTTAAATACAGGTACTTGATAATAACCCGATACCCCGGGTATCACTATATATGTATAATTTTTCAATTTTCACAATTCTGGTCAACATTTTTTTTTTAAGTTTTATCGCGCAACTCTGGTTTGACTTTTGACGTAAAACTCTACACTCACACTTTTAATAATTTATTTCTCGTTGCTATTCCTCGGATAACTAGATATTGGTGTCCTCGTAAGATTTATACTTACTTTGCGGTTACTTCTAAAAAACGTACTAGGAGGTAGATTTTAGTTATCTTTATGTTTTATTCTCTAAAACACTAACTAAATTTGTTTTCGTAGAAACCGACGGTTAAACTGCGTTCGGGAATTTTTCTTCTAACTAGCACTCACGAATTTGTAGCAACCTTCAGGAATCCTACTGACTGCGCCAATTAAATTTATTTTCGTGAAAACTTTCGTTTTTAAAAACTTTATTGTCATTATATTGACAATAATACAATACAATAGATATGTTTGTTGCCGAACTATACATACGCTGTTATTACACTTAAAATAATTAGTATAAAAACAATAATGAAAATAGAATGGAAATAGTAATGAAAATATAATGAATATTATAAACAATTGCAAGCCTATTTACCCATTCTGTGCGGATGGACTGTGGTCGGCGGATTCCAATGGAATTATCTGTTTATTTATAGATTCCACTCTAGTATATCATTGTATGCTCAATAATATTTAGTAAGTTGTTAATGAAGTGTATAATAAAAAATATATGTTAGAATCGATAAAATAAAGTATTTTAAACGATCTTCCTGTGTAGTTCCTTTCTTTGTTCTTAATAAACATTAAAAAAACTATTCATGTTTCATCACATGCATCAATTATTATAACCATTATAATATCTTATACGAAACGATAAATTTAAATTGAGCTAATAACATCGATTTGACATGACAGACTGAGAGCTTTAACGTTCTTATTGCATTGCATTCATCCGGTCTTTTGTTGATTCTTTCCCGTGTCCGAATACAAAAAAAAGTGCACCTGAATGAGACTGATATCTCTAGTTAATATGTGCATATCCATTAATTTGTACCGTTACCGATGCATATACAGGATGACCCAAAGCAATATCAGCAATCACTAAACTGGATGGTTTCAAATAAGACTTTCTCGCATGAGCGAAAGTTTTGACAATTAAAATGAATACTATACTACTACATATTTGTTAATGATATAGAAGCATAAGGGCTTTAAATGTTGTTTCGTTTATATGTTTTATAAAAACTGTTAAATATTCTATCTTCTTTTTGTCTGTTGACTCTCGAAAGTGTAGTGACTTGTCTCGATCGCTTGCATTGTGGTTTTCCACCTTTATTTGTCTCGGGCTGCAGGCAAACATCATATATACCATATCCAATAATTCTTCTGGTTTAATCCGTCCAGATGATCCAACAATATTTTATACATTTAAAAACAACAGTTTTGAAAGTAAAAAATGGTGAAACTAAGATTCAAATTTGTTACATAATGACCATAACTTCGATTGAGATAGAGAAAGACGAGATTTTTAAGACACTAAATTTTGTACAAAATATTTTTTTAAGGTTTGGATAAAAATGGTAGAAAAATTGCATGGACAATCAATGTACAGCTAATTCTTAAAAAAACTGATACGACTCTGAAAGCGTATTTTGTAGAAAATTGAGCAGTGTATTTTGAAGAATAAATACTTATTATTTACATACTATTAATGTCACTTCTTCTTCTTCTACGGCACTACAGCCTAAAATGAGCCTTGGCCTCCTTTATTTTTTGCCTCCACCCTTGTCTGTCTGTGGCTGCTCTTCTCCATACACGGACTCCTAAAAGTGCTTGTGCGTCGCTGCTTACTGTGTCTTCCCAGCGCTTTCTTGGCTTTCCAACTGGTCTCTTTCCCTGCATTCTGGCGTTCAGTGCTCGTTTTGGTAGCCTATCCTCTCCCATTCGTATCACATGTCCGGCCCATTGCAATCTTTGTATTCTAATGAAGTCTGACAGGGGTGTTTCCTTATACAGTTGATAGAGCTCGTTGTTATATCGAATTCTGAAGATTCCGTTTTCCCTCACAGGTCCTAGTATTCTCCTCAGTACTTTTCTTTCGAATGTGTCGAGTTTGTTTTTGGATGTTTCATTAATGTCACTGCCAAATCTTAAAACTTGTCAGATAACTTATTCTGTTCAACCTCAACAAATGGCTCCGCATGCTAGCAAAGAACTAAAAGCAAGAATTGTAACGAAGTTATAAGATCGTTGGTTACTATCTGCCGTAGCGAACTATTTTAACGTAAGCAGAACAACAGTTGTTAATATTAATAAAAGATGTAGAGAACAAGAAACTCTCAAAGAAAGCACGGTTCTGGAAGACCAAAAATATCTACCGCTCATGAAGATTGTACGCTTTTCGAAAGGTTAGAAGAGAACACTTTTGAAGATGCGAAAACTGCAAGAATTATGTCACAGGTTACGGAAAGAAAGACAACAACTTGGCGCATACTTAAAGCATCGCGTCTTAGGTACCGAACTGCAACCAAAAAACAAGCTCTTACACCACAACAGAAGCAATCAAGACTTATATTCCATCAGCTATAAAATCAAGGTTTTTGGGACAGGGTAATATTTACAGATGAGAAAATTTTTCAATCTTCTAAATTGGGGTGTATAGTCCAGATAATAATAGCTTTAATCCTCTATATGTTGATAGATATGTCCATTCCCCAATGTATGGGGATGGATTTCATATAGAGGAATGGGAATGGTAACACGTATTGATGCAGGTTTGTTGGGTAGACTTATCTGAATATTCAAGTTTTCTTCAAGTTTTCAAGTTGAAGAAAACTTGAATATTTAGATAAGTCTGCCCAACGAGAGAAAATAAGAGAAAACTTGAATACTTAGGCCACCTGATGAGAGGACAAAAGTACACATTCCTACAAAATATAATGCAAGGAAAAATCCAAGGACGCAGAAATCCAGGTCGTAGAAGAATGTCCTGGATGAGAAATTTAAGAGAGTGGTTTGGCTGTACCACTAACGAATTATTCAAAAGAGCAGTAAATAAAATTAGAATCGCCCTAATGATATCCAATCCCCGATAGGAGAGGCACTCAAAGAAGAAGAAGAATCTGAATATTCTAGAAAACAGTATGTTTCCCAGTGTAGAACAGTTGTATTCAGAAAATAATTTTATCCTCCAACAAGATAATTGTCCTGTTCACACTGAAAATATAATAAACCAGTGGCTCCAGAATAACAACATCGAAACCTTACCATGATCCAGCTACAGTCCAGATTTAAACCTAATCGAGAATGTGGGGGTATTATAAAACGGTTTTATCGGCGTAATTTTATACCTCAAAGCGCTGAAGATCTTTGGCATGGTATACAACAGGTTTGGGAAGAGCTCTCCGAAGAAAACAATGTCATAGTTCCTTTCACGCAGATGAACCGAAGACTACAAGCTGTTATCAATGCTGAAGGAGATATTACAAAATATTAATTTTATTTTTACATACCTAAATTCAGTATAAATTTGGTCTTCCAGACCCTCGCTTTCTTTCGAGAGTTTCTTGTTCCCTCCATTTTTTATTAATAGAAAAACTGTGGTTCTGTTTATGTTAAAATATTTTGCTGCCTCTGATAGTGCCCAGCTATCTTTTAATTTAGTAACAATTCTTGCTTTAATATATTATTGAGTTAAGTCGTTTGTTTTATTCCTTAATAATAATAAAAATAGTACCATCTCCCATATTATCAATACGTTCCTGAGATTTTGCTTGAGTATAACAACTACAAGCTATCCTGGGATCGCACTGTGCTCACAGACCAAACTGTAGCACATAATAGACCAGATCTCGTGCTAATTATTAAACTAACGAGACAAACAACACTAATCGATGTGGCGATACCTAACAACAACAATCTGCTTGTTAAGTACAAGGAAAAGATCCCCAAGTACAGGGAATAATCTGCGTGTTAAGTACAACGAAAAGATCGCCAAGTACAGAGATCTGGAAATACAAATAAGGAGACAATGAAGAATGGAAAGTACCCAGACGATACCTATTATTCTTTTTACCACTGGAGTCATCCCGAAGAACCTCCTAGAAAACATAAAAAAGCTGGGTCTAAATGAACATCTATTTAAGATCATGCAGAAAGCTGTGCTACTTTCGACTTCCAGATGCGTGCGAAAATTTTTGGGAGATACACCGACGTACCAAGTCACCTAGGACTCAATAACATGAAAAGAATCCCACCAGAGCTCAATCCTTTTGATACCGTAGGTATGTGGGATGCGAATTTTTCCCTTAGATGGAGTGTGAGCCGTATGGCTAAATCTGGAGAAAGCAACAACCCTATTTTACGTAAAAACTATCATTTATATACTCTTTATAAAATGCAGGAATTCAAAATAATATCAAAATTTAGACCTTAATAATGATTACAATTTATGAATTAACATATATGTAGTCAATTGTTTGTTTGTTTATTTTATTATTTGTCTGTCATAATAAATATAATATAATGTCAGACCAATCAAATACACTGCTCAAAATGATCAAATCTTACTAAGAATCGTATCATAGGAACCAGCTATACCAGAATGTGTAAAAAAATAAAATGAAGCAGAACATATAATCACAAAATTCTCACCAAAATATTTATTGGAAGAAGTGAATGGAAACATCTACCACAAGGATAATTTATCCGATGATTATAATAAAAAAATGAGTCATTCGAACACTCCGCCTTTTCTTCATGTTCGTAGCACTTTTTAATCAGTTGTGTTACTATGTTAATGGCGTTTATGGACGATTTTCCTTTTCTGAAGCCTTGTTGGTATATGCCAACATGAACATGCCATGAAGCCCTAGTATATCGTATGTGGTATTCAGTAGCGTAAATTCCTCTATAGTTACTGGTATATTTTTTATATATTGTTAATATGTGACTCTTCTTCCATTCCATACGCATATTTTCCGAGCTTCATATATGTTTTATTAGTTTATGAAACAGGTGCATCAATTTTTCTCCTCCATTTTTTATTAATTCATTGTTCCATTGTTTCATATCAACAATGTTCCAGAACAGTCGCTATAAAATATCCGTAGCATCTTGAAAATCAAATTTTACAATAGAATAATGCCATACCTCAGTCAGCAACAATCATTGGAAGCTTTTTTTCGTTCGAGTGACGTTGTTCCATAATATTGTTATGAAGCTAGTTTCAAAATCATTCTCAAAATAGAGAACGATTTCCGAAGTGGAAATTGAAACATCAAAATAAAAATTACTTTAAACTTAAATTGTGGCTCATTTGCAATAAAAATAGTAATTACGTTGTTCTATGGCCGGTTAGGTCTGCTGATTTCGTACCTATTAAAAGTGTATATATGCTTTTTAGATTACCAAAAAGCGTTTGATCGTGTCCAACACCACAAGTTAATTCAGATCCTCAAGCAAGTTGATATAGACCAAAAAGACATAAGATGCATGAAAACTTGTACTGGCATCAAACGGCACAGTTAAAAATAGACAATTCTATATCCAAACCCATACATATAAGAAGCGTTCGACAGGGATGTGTGCTTTCCCCTCTTTTATTTAACATTTATTCGGAAGCCATATTTCAAGAGTCTTTGGAGGACGCAAAGATGGGAATCGATGGGAATGGAGTATTGATCAACAACATACGATATTCTGATGATGGTGTCTTAATTTGTGACAACATAGACGATCTTCAACAACTTGTCACTATAATCGGAGAATACAGTAAGCGAATGGGATTAGAGATTAATACCAAAAAAACCAAATTTATGATCACCTCCAGAAACTTGGATGCACTTGAAAACTCCACCATAACACTGAATACTAAGTCCATTGAAAGAGTGAGTAAATTTAAATACCTGGGATTGTGGCTTTTTGAAGACTGGGCATCGGACAGGGAAGTAAAATGTCGCATTGAGCAAGCTCGACAAGCTTTCGTAAAATTCAAGAAGGTACTGACTTGTTCAGAGTTCGATCTTCAACTGAGACTAAGGTTTACTAAGTGCTACGTGTGGTCAGTGCTGCTATATGGCGTAGAGGGCTGGACACTCAAAACGAGGGATATAAACAGATTAGAAGCTTTCGAAATGTGGCTCTATCGCCGTATCCTAAAAATACCATGGACAGCGAAAATCACAAATATAGATGTCCTTAAAAGAATAAACCAAGAACGCCAACTTTTCGAAACCATCAAGAAAAGAAAAACGTCGTATCTAGGTCGCATCATGCGAAATGAAAAATACCAGTTCCTCCAACTTATAATCGAGGGTAAAATTGAAGGCAAGAGAGGAATGGGACGCAAGAAAATGTCCTGGCTCCGAAACATAAGGCAATTGACAGGGATTAACGACATACAATCTCTGATACATATTGCAAGAAATAGAAAATTAATGGAAAATGTGATTGCTAACATCCATTAGTGGATTTGCATCTGAAGAAGAAGACACGTGTATATGCTATGGTAGTTATGATGCTTCTGGCTTTTGTGGCAACCCGTCTAACTTTTTACAGATATCGAACTGAATTTGTCCAGATTTACATTTGCTTTTCTACGTGAATCTGTTATAGTACTGCAATTTTTGGTCATGATACTGTCATTCTGGCTGTAGGAAGAGACCATGTAGAAGCTTTACAGGAAATTACACACATGTAGACCAAATAAGCACCTGGTTAAAAGTTGAATGAAAGCAAACTCGTTTATGTCAACCAAACTAATAAAAATATATGACAGTAACATAAGAAAAAATAACGCTCAGATTCGCTAAGCTAATAGAGCAAAGTATGTATGTATATACATTAGATCTTCGATGGAAAGCTTACGTCAAAGAAAATATGTATAAAAAATTCAATCGAATAAGACTCATTTCCTTTTATTAAACTGAATCAAAAAAGGATCTTTCGTGGCGAACTCGGTTGGGTCTCCCTGTACAGAACAGTTCTTTCTCGGCTAGTCGCAAGAACTATTCCTTTTATGGCCAACAACCTTCTCCGGCTGAGACTAACAACAGTTCGAACGAGTCGTTACCATTCGGTTCTGACTTCTGACCAAAAATTTTTACGACGTAACGATTGAGACGGGATTTTGAATGCCAGTATCAAGATCATCAACAAAAATAATATACAATAATATCTCAAACAGTTGTTATGGTAATCAAACTACGTTAGTATAAGAAAATAATTGGTGCAAAGACACAATAATAGACGAGAGAACTGATGGGCATTCAGATCTGTCATAGGGAAGTATAAATTAAGAGGTAAAAACAAACGACTATGCTACCCAAAATTAACACATAAAAATATCTTTTAAAAATTGAAATCAAGATTGCTGAGCAATAGCTTACAATCCAAATAACATAAATTTTCAGGCTTTTGTATTAAGAATGTCGTAAGTTAGTAAATGACAGAAATTTATTTAAAATAGTCAGCAGATATTCGAAAACGAAGAAAATATTGTTACCAGGTGAAGCTTTTATTGTAAACAATAATAGAGATTTTTAAAATAATTCAGTTCCATTGTTTTGATCAGATATGTACTCCAGATATGCTCTCCTTCAAGCCATCCTGCAAGGAAAAATATTTGGAAAACGAGGAAGAAGAAGAACATCTTGGTTAAAGAACCTCAGAATCTGGTTCAATACAACATCTGTGCAGCTTTTCATATAAGAGCGCTGCTGCAGATAAGATAGAGATTGCCATGATGATTGCCATGATTCGTAACGGATAGGCACATTAAGAAGAAGAAGTTTTTCTCAGAAAATTGGTATTACCGATGGTAGAAACTCATGCATGGTACTTTGAATTTGAATCTCTCCTTACGATCGGAAGTCCGGTAGCTGGGTGCCTTTCTGTATATATAAAAGGGTGTATCGTTGAAAAATATCTAACTATATAGAATCGTTTTTAACTATCCACTCTTCCATGTTTAAATAAAAGTACCCAGCTGCCGGACTACGGTACTTCTGTGGCGTTCTGAGATTGTGCATGGGGACTATAAATCAAGGGATTCCCTGAAGAGCAGACTGCGTATAAAAACCAAACAAACGGCCATTGGATCAATTGATAAGTATCATAGTGGTTGTAGTTATGTCATGGATATGTCATTTGCAGTTGTTGATCGAACCTGCCACACTCCCACACATAACACAACAAAAAATACAATACAACATGCTCAATCGGCAAATAAGCAGACACACAGTAGCCGCAAAACAACTGGCTCAACATACGATAGGCAACAACTGCAGGATCTATTCCTGAAGAAGTCTAATACCAACCGCACCATCATGCCTATTGGATGCATGCTACAAGGGAAAAATGTTCGCATACCTAAACGAAACTCCGATGCTAAACTGGGGAACTCTGGGGGATTATATACTTAGCACTGTATGGGCACAATAACGTGTTTGACAGCATTTCGTCCCAACTCAAGACAATAAATAGAGCATAGGGTCAAAAAGAGATGGCCTAGAAAAGAACTCAGAAATGAGCACCTCTTCTGAGTCTATAAACAGAAATATAAAGAGTACTATTCCAAATAGTTCTCAATGATCTAAATTAGAATACTAAAGTCGAATTTTTAGCACATTAAGGCAGCTTGGACAGAAATTACTGTCTTGATACAAAATTATTTTAGCATTGATACAAAAGCCCTGGGTAAACAAGTGACAAATAAAAGGTCTATCGGATGTTGACGTGGAGATTATTTATAGTAGATCTGCCGAAGACACAATGAGTTGTATAATAGTTAATGGTAGTCATACAATAAGCAAATTGAATGGAATGAGATTACAGAGCAAAGACAAGACAATTTTAGAGGTACTGAAGCTGTCTAAGCCTGTAACACCCTTGAAGACGGCCTCTTAAAAGTAAATAGCTTTAGAGAAAATTTTCTACCACTAGGTCAGCGGCAACTACAGAATGAATACTCTACGATCAGCATATCGTATTTTGGCTTGTAATCTTATTGACCTCGCCTGATCTTTTTACCTATAACGGGAAACAGGATTGTGAACACATACCTAAGAAAATGAAATGAAATGAAAAAGACAGCAAAGATTTGATTTCACGTTCAAAGCGTCTATGTATCTGTTGATACGTTTCTGTTGTTTCGAAACTATCTTACCGACATACCTAAGAATTATGTGTAGAACGCAATTTCATATGGAATAACTTTTTTATTAGTATTTTTTGAACCAAATATGAATAGAACAGTCGCTATACAATATTTATAGCAACTTAACTCAATGTTCCAATCGAAAATAAAGGACCTCACTCAGCAGGAGTCACTAGAAGCTTCCTTTCGTTTCTCCGAGTAACAGGTGTTCGTTGGCCAGCTAGGTCTACCGATTTCTCACCTATTGAATATGTATGGCAACTGATAGGTGGAAGTTTGCACCTATCAGTGGAATCCAAAGTACCTATTGGATAATCTTTTTTTTTGTATAACACCTGTACGGTGTTTGTATACTGCTATCTGGTCACAAATGATCTATTATCAGTTATTTTCTGACTTAACTTAATATACAGCAAATACTTAAACCTAAGGCCTTAACCTATGGCTTACTCTTATTTTATCTATAAACTAATGCACTACAACTGACATGCAATAACATCACAGCACTATACTCTGCTTTTTACAATAAACTGTTACACATTTACACTAACTCAAATGGTTTTGTCCTTCCTTATGAGTCTTCTCTTTAGTTCAGTGTTGTTAAGTAGCTCGATTGCCTCGACATTCACAGGACTATGCAGCCTCAGCTCGTGACTTGCTTCTGTTCTCTTGATTACTTCGGGCACAGTTTCCATACCCAGCTCCTGGTGGAGGTTGCTGTTACGGATATACCAAGGAGCATAAACAATGTTCCTCAGTACTTTGTTTTGAAATCTCTGGATAATATGTAGATCACTAGCTTTGGTACAGCCCCAGAGTTGGCACCATATACCCATACTGGTCTCAGTACTTGCTTGTAGATGGATAATTTATTATGAATTGATAATGTTGAATTTTTTCCAATCAGCCAATACAATTTCTTATGACACGGACTTTCCAGCGCAGCCTTGCGCCTAAGGTGATGCCCAAGTATTTGGCTGATGTTGCATAAGGAACTTTTGTATCATTTATTCTAACTAAGAAATTTTCTATTTTTTTATTTGTAAAGTTAATGTGTGCAGATTTAGTCTCATTTAATTTTATTCGCCATTTTCTGGTCCAGGTATGTATCTACTGATATTTGCAACTTATCAGTAGCTTCTTTACTAGTGTCTCTCATCGCTAGTATGGCTGTATCATCCGCGAAGGTGTTTTGTTCTAGCTCTGGAATATCACACGTATACAGTAGATACAGGACCGGACCTAATGCACACCCTTGTGAAACGCCAGCTTTGATCTCCCTTAAATTGGTGTACACTTCTTCTTGTTTTACTCTGAGATATCTATTCGCAATGTATGATTCTAATCATACATTGCAAATCTAATGTTTAGGCATGAACGTTCTTAGTTTATAGTTTAAACTCTCATGCCAGACTTTATCAAACGCCTGTGCTAAGTGCCAGAAGATAATGACTTCGCCTACTTTCCAGAGTCTGGAACATACCTCAATCTAAAAGCAGCATTTATTAGATCAGCTTGGTAGATTTTTTAATAGTTTTCTTGGTATGAGATCATATCCTGGAGCTTCCTTAAAATTTATATTCTCTTTTATCTCTGTTGACACTTCTCTAAATGATGTCAACATTATTCTTTCTTCGGATTGGAATGGTTCTTCCCATCTCAGTTCTTCACCATCATTGTCGTTGAGTTTGAACGTGCTTTCTAAATTATTTGCAAATCGTTCTGCTTTCTGTTTGTTAATTCTAGCCCAATTGCCGTTTTCCAACTTGATAGGAGGAGAATGAATAATTGGTCTCTTCATTCTTTTTGTTGTCTTCCATAACGACTAATCTGTGTTCTGGTCAGCTGTTAAATTACTTAAAATCAATTGTTGAATTTTTTATATTCTGTATCTCCCTTTTTAGTTTTTGTGTAGCATTATTTAGACCAGTTTTGTCTTGTGGAGCTCTGTATTGCTGCCATTTTTTTCTTAACTTTATTTTTCATATTATGAGTTCTCTGATTTTTTTTGGTCAGTAGTTGTTCCCTTTTGTTCTTAAAGTTATTGTGTGAGTATTTTCCCAAGCTATATGTTGGATATTTTTTATAAAAACTTCTAATTCGTCATCAAGTTTCCTCGTGTTTCTCAATGGCACAATTGGATAATCCTGAAGTTAATTATTGTTAATAAGTTGGAAACATATCTCTATATTATATTTTAGAGACTGATACTGTATTTGATGTGTTTTTTTAATTCTCAGAACCTGAAGTAAATAGTCCTGTTTCATTATTTTCCCCTACATAACTTTTCATGCTAATCCGATGCAGTCATCAGTTTTTGTGTATTGTTGTAGCAGATTTAGTTGTAGTAATCCTTGGCTGGACAGACAGACACACAGACCGCACAGAAAGATAATTTTTTTATTCCCATCCAAAATGCACGTTGCGCTGCACTAATATTAAATTAATTAAATGCATAATTAAACAATCGTGGAAATGACTTTTTTTAGTTCTTCCTTAATTTTTTTCAATCGCTGAGATATTAAATATTGTTCTCGTTCTTTAATACAGTCGTAAAATTAACATATAAATTGTTTTATTTTACAAAATGAATTAAGTGTTAATACACTTTCTTGGAACATAAAGCAATAATAAAGTTGTAATAGTTGTGATTTATTATGAGAACGTTAACCCCAACAGTAATATATTGTTACGTATTAGATTGATGTCGTTTTTAACATTATATAGATTGTATTGTGGGTATTTTATAAGTTTATTATGTAAGTTCTTTGTTATTATTTTGAGGTGGTGTCTTTTTGCCGATTTTGGGAGTACGTAACCGTTAAAACTGAGGCTGATGTCCAAAAAGTAACAAATATTTTTAACACAACAAGAAAATAACATAACAATCATAACAAAGAAACTAAATCAAAACTATTAAAGGTATTTCCTAACTTTAAATTACACATTTCATAAGAAACCTAAAAAAAATTAACTTTTAGGATTAGATTCATCAGATAATGGGACTGTTAACTTAAAAAACCATTTAAAGTCTTAAATGCTTATTCCTAAAAACAGAATTCAAATAGAAATCAATGCATTGAAGCTGAATCAACCACAGATATGCTTAACCAATTTAAAATATATACAAAAACTTAACCAAAATAAAAGACTCGACAATAAGAATCTAAATATCGGAAGAGCTTCGAAATAAGGCAATACCATGTTACCAAAACTATACACGCAATCTTGGAACATGCTTTTAAGACACCCATCTCGAAAAGTCCACACATATACTATCTGAAAGTAGAATAAGATATTACCCAAAGAAGATTAGGCTATGAGCAAAGTTGTCCAATTAAAACCAAATAAAAATAGCATGGTCGAAATTTATATCCGAAACAGTAAAATTCGTTGAGAGCGCCAAGTGTAACTAAGAGCTACACTGAGAAAAACTAAAAGAAAGAGCCTCAGAAATGTTTGCGATGAAATCTATTCAACGCCCACTGCGGCAAAACTACACAAAGTTGCTACACAGAAGACACAAGTCAGATGATAGCTTCACTGACAGTAAGGAGGAAAGAGCCATTAGAAACGCACTTCCCAAAGAAGCAAACCTGCTCCTGGACTAAACGCACCTTTGACGACCAGATATAAATGCAGCAGCTGGCTAGAATGGGCCTTAGATATCTTCCTAATACAAATCCCCAGGAGTAGATGGAATCTTTCCATTCTACTGCATATCAAAAGAATCATCCAGGGTTGCTTAGGATTAGGATATATACCAGAAATGCGGAGAAGGGCTAAGATCATCTTTATTCCTAATGAAGGGAAAGGAAATGCAACACCAAACTCTCTAACACATATCAGCTTCACATAATTTGTTTTAAAAACGATGGAAAAGCTGTGTGATGTGGGTTATTATATGAGAACAGAAATTCTGGTACAGAGACCTCTGCACACTTGTCAGCATGCGTACCAAAACGAAAAGAAAACAGAAACCATACTGGTGCAAGTACTGAATGAAGTAGATGGTGTTTTGAACAAAACATGAGATGAAAATGAAGCAAAACACCTTTTACATCTCAACTACTAGAGGACTATAATTTTCATTTCTTCTCTTTCAAGTATCGAGAAGTAACACATCCACCTGAAGATATAAAGCCTTTCAATTGAAGTGCCAACTTTGTTGGGTGTTTGAATCTTTCCAATATTCCATTGTTTAATTCGACTCTTTGATCCTTTTGCCACTGTCGCGATTTTCTGCCGCAATTTTGTGATCTTACAAGATAGTGATCTGAGTCAGATCGCGATACGTTTGGCATTAGTTATGCCTGTTGTCCATTTTTTTAGGTAAAAATGTGGTCAATTTAATTGGCTTCTTCTTCTTATTGCGCCATTTTCTTTCGAAGGTTGGCGATCCAAATGGCAATTGTAGTTTTGGAAACTGCTGCGCGAAAGATTTCTGTGGATGAGTGGTCAAACCATCTATTCAGGTCTTTCAGCCACGAGTTCTGGCGTCTTCCAACTGATCTTTCGCCTGCACTTTACCTTCCAATATAATTTGCAGTAATTCATATTTTTCACCTCTCAACACATGACCCAACTATTATATTTTCGTGTCTTTGATTATGCTGAGTAATTCTTTTTGTTTACTCATGTGCCAAATTACCTCACCGTTGGTAACTTTTTGTATCCATGGAATTCTCAGCATCCGTCTGTATATATGAAAATGCCACAACAACCATAAGTCTACATTCAGCAACTAATGAAATAAAGATAAAAAGGGGAGTCAGGCAAGGTGATACCATGCCACCAAAGCTGTTCATTACCGTTCTTGAGTATGCATTTAAAAGACTAACATGGCAACAGAAAGGAATATCCATCGATGGAGAAAAATTAAACCATCTACGTTTTGCGGACGATATCGTGCTTCTGTCAGATAATCTGGGAGAGATCAAAGACATGCTCCAAAACTGAATTACATACTACAAGAAACTGGGCTGGAGATAAATTTCGAGAAAACCAAAATGATGACCAATATGGTTCCCAGCGAAGAGATACAGATCAATAACAACAAGGTAGAATTAATCGATAAATACACATACTTGGGTCATGAAATCAGAATAACCAGAGACAACCAAACCTGCGAGCTAAATAGAGGAATCACGTTGGGATGGGCGGCATATGGAAGGATGAGAGACATTTTTAAAACAAATATCCCAATTCACCTGAAAAGGAAGGCATTTAACCAATGCATCTTACCAGTCTTGACTTACGGAGCAGAGACCCTAACTTTAACGAAAGCTACTGCCGAAAAACTGAGGGTAACACAAAGGCGAATGGAGAGATCAATGCTGGGCCTGACCTTGAAAGATCGCGTGAGAAATGAGGAGATACGCCGACGAACTGGCGTAGACGATATTATACTGCGAATCAATAAACAAAAGTGGAGGTGGGCTAGACATGTTAGGCTAGAATGGAAGACGGAAGATGGACGAAGAGATTATTGGAGTGGAGACCAAGAGCTGACAAGCGAAGTCGAGGCAGACCACCCACCCGATGGACCGACGACCTAAGGAGAATAGAAACAAACTGGGTTGCAGCAGCTAGAGATAGAGAGAACTGGAGACGTTTGGAGGAGGCCTATATCCAACAATGGATGTGAAAATGGGGCTGGATGATGACGATGATATATAAATAGGTTAATTGGTATATAAAGATTAATTTGCTTAGTTGGTTCCTAATATTTCCACTTTCCTTTATGGATATCTTTTCTCTGGAAGTTAGTACTGTCAATTACTTTATTGAATACAATATATTGTGTCATTTAGGCAGCTTGCTATAACACTATCTGCATAACATAGTATTTTCACATCCAAATTACCCATTTTATATCCGTTTCCTTTGCGCAATTTGATTATTATTATCTTCTTCTTTAAGTGCCATCATCATAGCAATTCGGACATCTCTGAAAAGTACATCCGTAACAGTTCCTCAGATTGCCAGCCATGATAGTTTACGTCCCCCTATGCTTCTCTTTCCTTATATATTTCCCTAAATAATTAGTTGGAGCAAAGTGTTACCCATACATAATGCTATCAAATAGTAGGCCTACGAAATACAGGAACGTTGCTCTATCATATGCAATACAACGTCTGTCACGATTTCTTAGATCCAAAACATTTTTGTTCTTCTGCTAAGGTTATGAAGGCATTTATTTTGGTGCTCAATTTTAGAATTGAAATTAGAAGATTTATATTTCAACTGATTTCTTATATTTCCTTTTCTAAATATAGGTAATTTATAACTTTTTTTTATTTATTATTTATTATTATATATTATTTATTTATATTTTTATTTCTTCAATTTTTACAATGGTTTTCCTACTCGCTTTCTACTGCCATAATGCTTATTTCCCAAACTATATTACTATCACACGCACAAAAAAACTTTCACATTTTTGTTAAAAATATATATATATCAAAACTTTTCATATTGTAGCA
Organism: Diabrotica undecimpunctata; assembly: GCF_040954645.1. Taxonomy (NCBI): domain Eukaryota; kingdom Metazoa; phylum Arthropoda; class Insecta; order Coleoptera; family Chrysomelidae; genus Diabrotica; species Diabrotica undecimpunctata. Next base: position 10,305,262 of record NC_092807.1, read on the forward strand.
ATTTCGCACAATTGTACTTGTATAGCCATAAAAACAGTTGATCAATGACGTAACACGATGGTTGTAAGAACTATTCGATACACAAAATACCACGATGAATAATAAATTATTCAACTTTTGTACCCGAATATGAGCTTTGTAGTCTTTGTACTGGCATAATTAAATCATTTGTTATTAATGTTAACACCGATATTATCGAAGTCTCATTTCTAAGAACATAAAATATCCCCTTAAGCGTTTAAACGAGTATTCCTAAGCGACTTTTATATTAAACATTACCTTGCATTAACAACATTTAAATTCTAATACATATTCATCATTTTTTTTACATATATTTATTGACGAGTTTCATTTAATTTTAATCCTCATTTTTTTGTGTTAATTGAGGTCTCAACGATCAACGAACACCGATTTGACATTGATATTCGCTAAATTGAAAAACAGGGACGTACAAGCCAAATCGGCACAGCTTTAATCGAATTAGAACAATGAAAGATTAGTAAAAAATTAATTATTCAAGCAGTTAATATAAACACAACACACGTTAATACTAGAGCGTACACTCAAGCGATATGACCTCTAGCAAAATTCACGTGTTGCTCCGTACAAACGATTAACGGTTAAGGCACAGGATAAAATTGGAAAACCTTTCGAAAATTCGATCAAATATTTGAAAGTTTCTACAAACTTAACAAAGAAAATAAAAGCCCAAATAAAATTATTGGCAACATACCGTAGGCCTTTTGCATATCAATAAAAGTTATGTGTACTTCTTGATTTTTTGCTGTTTCATTTTTTATGATCTGCTTTAATTAAAACATATCTTTCAGTAGAAGATCTGCCAGCTCTCAATATACTTTGTTCTTCCTGCTGGTAATTGCACTATACTTCTTCTACAAGACCCCTTAAGAGCGTAGGCGCAAAATTTCGGGCCAATGCTTTTTAAATGCATTCATTTTTTTCGAATCCTGAGAAAACTTATAAGTATTTTTGAAAAATTTAAATGCAGAATGAAAGATTACATTATTACTGAGGGCCGAAATCCCCTGAAAACTTCTATAATGTTTATTTTAATAAGTTACAGGGGTGAAAAAGAAGAGAAAATTTAGTGTAATTTTTAATTTCAAATATCTCATTCAAAAAAACTTTTTGTTTATTCTAAGAGACTTTCGGCCCTCAGTAATAATGCAATCTTTCATTCCGCATTTAAGTTTTTCAAAAATATTTATTAGTTTTCTCAGGATTCGAAAAAAATGAATGCATTTAAAAAGCATTGGCCGGAAATTTTGCGCCTACGCTCTTAATATCATTAATATTCTTCCGTATAAACGACTAAGTGTACTAGTTACTGAGATGTCTGATGTCACGATAATTATTGGGCTCTGTCTTAGAACTCTTTGGGAAATTTTTGGGAAGAATTATCATATAAAACTTCATTATACAAACAGTGACAAAGAAATGTGTCCTTATAGGACAAAAAAAAAACAAACAGCGTGGTGGACAAATGAAACAAAAAATAAATAAAAATAAGGAGTAATCTTAGATTGACCACATCCTCATCTCAAAAAGATGGACAACAGACATAACTAATGCCAGAACGTATCGCGGGGCGAACTTTGACTCAGATCACTATCTTGTGGGGGCAAAATTGCGGCAGAAAATAGCGACAGTGGCAAAAGGGAAAAATAGCCAAATTAAAAAATGGAATGTTGAAGAATTTAAAAGTCCAACAAAGACACAAGAATATTAAAATACTCTCCAAATAAAACTCAACGGAATCAGAGAGGAAGATACTGCAAAAGGAATAATAAAGACAATTAAAAACAATAATAACGAAATCTGCAGAGGAAACTGTCGGAAAAGCCAAAAGGCAAAAAAATGCGAATTGGTATGGCTCCTGAAGCACAAAAAAGAGGGCGTAAAATAATCGAAACAAAAACTAAGTACATGGACATCAAAAGACCACCTGAGAATGAAAATAATATAGCAAGAGATAACTATACTACTGAACGTGTAGATGCCTTTACATATCTGGGCACAGAAATCAATCAGAAGAATTCTTAGAAGTAGCTAAATTAACGCACGTATTTGCAGTGAAAATCGTACATACTACGCTAATAAAAGATTGATGACATCGAAATTATTAGACAAAAGAACCAAAATGACTATCTACACAACTTTGATTAGAACCATAGTAACCTATGGCTGTGAATCCTGGGTAATGACGAAAAAAGAGGAAGCCCAACTCAGGACATTCGAGAGAAAGATACTGAGAAATGACATTGTAAGATTTCTGAAAAGTCAAAGACTGTCATGGCTGGGTCATATTTAGCGACAAGAAGACACGAAAACGATAAAGAATATGTTACAGTGGAAGCCGGTAGGAAGCGGAAAAAAGGTGGTTGGATGACGTGGAAGGCGACCTAAAAACCATAAATATAAGACAATGGAGGAGAAGGGCGAGAGATCTGAATGGAAGGACATAGCCAGACAGGCAAATACCCATCCAGGGTTATGATGCCAAAAGAAGAGGAAGAATCTTAGTGATAAAGTAAAAATCATGGCAAGATAGGTAATCATCATCACGACAGTCAAAAAAGAGAAATAAACAATGGGATAAAAAAAACAACAGTTTATATGCTATGAATTAAACACTCATCAAATAAAAGGAAATATCTCAAAAACATCCGTTTTTAATTTTAAATATTAAATATCGGAGAATAGCACAAGAAGTGATGTCAAAATATTTGTGATAACAGCGGTATCATCTGCATATGTTGCAATGGTTATATTTTTGCTAGTGGAAAGATCAGCTGTATAAATAATATAGATATATAGAAGATTGAACCAAATACACTCCGCTGAGGCACGTCAGACCTTATTGGGTGTAGAGTTGTGATTTTGTCTTGATATCTTACTTGAAAGAGTTTATTTTGAAGGTAGGATTTGAGGATAGGGAAAAACTTGCTCGGTAAGCTTTTTCTCATTTTGTATAATACTCCATAGTGCCAAACTTTGTGGAAGGCAGTATTCTTGATCTACAAAGGATTTATATAATTTTTTTATAACTCGATGGACTTGTGCGATGGGAGCATGTTTCGCTCTAAAGTCAAATTGATGGTTAGGAACTAATTGATTTGCTTTCAGAAATTGGTCCTATTTTCTCTACAAGTAATTATTCTAGTAACTTTGCCATAGCAGGCAGTAGGTTAATAGGTTTATAGGATATTGTTTGCTTAGCAGGTTTTCCTCGCTTAGGGATAGTATAATTTGCATTGTATATTTGTGTCTATAATACGAAAGTTGTTTTAGAATTTCAGCACTAATTAAGTCCGTATCCTGCAGTACAAGGTATTTCATCATAGATAAAGTGAGGAATGATATAATTCGGGCATATTCCAATAGTGATAATATCAGAAATAAAAGGTTATTTGAATGAGTTTAGAATACTCGTACATCCTTTATGGGAACTTCTAAGAAATATCCAATTAAGCCAGGACGGCCCTGTGTCGGTTGTTAAGAACGGTCAAGTGAAAAAAATTGACACGTCTTTTGTCGACCGGGTTAATTTCCTTCCCACGAATCAATTGTTCCGCGTATGGCACATTTCGCAATTCAATTTTTTCGCTTCGAAGTCCACAGGGAGTGAATTCAATAGAATGACTTGTTAATATCTATTATTAAATTATTACTGGGTAATGACCCTCGAGAAAGTACAGTAAGCAATTAGAGTTACAGTGACTAATTTTTAAAAACTCTAGCTCAAACGGAATAAATAAATGGCGTAATATAGCGGAACAAATTTCTAAACATACAGAAATATCAACAAAGTCTAGGGATAATTTACAAAAGTTCTAAAAACTCGGAAACAACAATGTTCCGAAGTAAATAGCAACAGCATAAAGTTGTTAAACATATAAACACCATAACCAGAAATTTAACACAAGAAAACATTTTAAAAGTGCCAAACATGAAGAGTGCTACACAGTTGTTCGGTTAAAAAGTTCACTATAGTGTAAGAAATATAGTCAGAAGATACAAAACTATAGATTCGTCGTCACAAAACCTAGAAATGTACGAAAATTATATGGAGTTAAGCGTTTTATGAAGTGACTCTATTGGAAGACACGTTTCTAGATCAACATGTTACTGTGAGGCCCACAAATTAGGATTTGGTACTTACACAGTAAGTTTTATAGTTGAAAAAATGAGTACGAATTGTTTTTAATAAATTTTATTTTATTTTAGGCTAAAGAGAAGCCACTTTTAACATTACAACAAAAGAAAAATGGACTAATATGGTCAAAAGAGCATAAAGATGGGATTCAATGCAATGGAGTGATGAGTCCAGTTTGAAGTGTGTGTTGGAGACAGTATGAGTCGCGTCATTCGCAAGAAAAATGAAGCTTTCCATCCCGATTGTCTGAAGAGAAAAGTCAAAGTTACATTTTATCGATGGAATTGTAAACACGGACAAATATTTGAATATTTTAGAAGAATCTCTTTTACCAATTATGGAACACCATTTAACATCAACGGAAGATTTTGTCTTCCAACAGGACGGCGCAGATTCTCATACCTCAAAAAGGAGTTAAAAATGGATTGAAGACCATGGCATACCACTTCTGTGTATTTTTATGTATGAGAGAGTAATAAAACAATAAATTATGTATGCAAATCCCTAAACTGTTGATACGGGTGACTCAATGAAAAACAGATATTTGTCAACAAGTTTACAGAAGTATATAGGAAAACAATTTTAAATTGAGTATGACCACCAGGTATAAAGGATGGAGCAGAATAGAATACAATAGTTGTGAGGGTTACTAATCCCTAAATAAGGTTGCCAGTGTCGGAGTGATGGAGGTTAACAGGTACTAATGAATTTGCAAGAAATGTAAGATGTTTATTTTATTGGTTATATATAACCAATAAAAGTTTAATAAGTACCTACCTATTTGCAAAATAAAGTTTAATTCTTTAGATAAAATAAAACGTTTTATTTTATCTGAAATGAGTGCATTCCACGAAGTAAGGGTTTCAACAATCAAACATTTAATTCTTTAATTCCAGGAATCTACGACAGTAATTGACTAGATAATTACCTTCTAAACTTATTCCACAGAAAATGTGATAGTGGGTTTTTCCATTTTGTAGGAAGGTCCAAGTGGCGTATTCAAAATTCTTAACAGTTCACTAAAAGTAGGTACTTCAGTTGCAAGGTGCAGTTTATTGTGTATACTAGTGTTATGGAAAATTTGGAAGTGCCGTGTAAACGCCGAAAAATTGGTCCTTTAACAGTTAATGAAAAAACATTAATATTTAATTGTTTTAAATCATTTACAGACAAACGTTTATGTGAAAGTGTTGATGAGACCGTTGAGTTAGTTAGCAGTACACTTGGTGTTGGGAAATCTACGATTTACAGAGTTATTAAAGAAGAGAAATGTGGTAGTTTTCAAATGCCACGTAATGCTCCAGGGAAACCAAAATTTCAAATAGAATATCATTTTAAAGAAGGACTTCGACGGAAAGTGCATGAATTCTTCTTTAGACAAGAATTTCCAACATTGGATAAAGTTCTTGTCTCAGTTCGAGATGATAAGGATTACCCAGAAATGAGTCGAAGTACGTTATGGAAACTTTTAAAAGAAATAGGCTTCCGCTGGAAAAAGAATCCCAGAAAGTCTATTTTATTAGAAAGAAGCGATATTGTCATATGGAGAAGACATTTTCTAAGAACCATAAAGGAAATGAGAAACCAAAAAAGAAAAATATTTTATCTTGATGAAACATGGATCAACGAGGGTCATACACCAAATAAATTTTGGCAGGATGAAACTGTTACAAGTCAAAGGCACGCTTTTGTAAATAACTTATCTACTGGTTTAAACCCACCATCAGGAAAGGGACGCAGGCTGATAATAGTACACATTGGCAGTTCAGACGGTTTTGTTGAAGGTGGTTTATTAACTTTTGAATCAACTCGTACCGGTGACTACCATGAAGACATGAACGCTGATGTCTTTCAAGAATGGTTCGAACAAATGATAGATCTTCTTCCTAAGAACTGTGTAATAGTAATGGATAATGCAAGTTATCACTCCAGACTTATAGAAGGACTGCCCACAACCAAGTGGTTAAAAAAAGACTTGCAGAATTGGCTGAGTTCAAAAAATATTACGTACCATCCCGGATCTATAAGAAAGGAACTTTATTCGTTGTGAGCCCTTCATAAAGAAAAATTTAAAAAATACGAAATTGATGAAATTGCCAAAAATCGTGGAATGACAGTACTTAGATCCCCACCATATCATTGTGAATTAAACCCGATTGAACTGGTATGAGCACAGATAAAGAGTGAAGTTTCAAGAAAAAATACCACTTTTAAAATTCATGATGTTAAACAGTTGTTTTTGGAGGCCGTAAATAATGTAAAACCTGAAAACTGGGAAAAGGCAGTAAATCACACTATTAAAGAAGAGGAAAAAATGTGGAAGCTGGACAATATTACTGATAAAATGATCGAGCCAGTTATTATAAATCTTGGTTCTGAAAGTTCATCTTCTGAATCTGATTTGGATTTGTAACAAGTAGCTGTAAGTTTTATATTAATATTTTTATTCATCTATTTAACATACCTTAGACGGTTTTAAAAACTCTTTTTCTCTTTTGTAATTTTTAAAAATTAAAAAAAATGTGAATTTTTTAAAACCCTTTTTAATGTAGGCCAGTCAGTTCTAATATAGTGTGTGATAAAAGAGGTCACTTTTGTTTACATACACATAACACTTTATAACACTGAAATAATTCATTTATTTTTTACAATTATTCAAAGTAATTTTTCAATTGATCTTGAGCACGCCCATGGAGTGGTCGGAGGTACCAGTTAAAATTATGCTAATTACTCTCTCGTTCATAAAAATAAACTATAGAATGGGTTTCTAACAATCCCGACTTGTCCCCGATAGAGACTTTGTGGCGCGAAATAAAAAAAAGCTTTGAGAAAACATCCTGTCAGGTCCGTCAACGAATTGAAGGAAAAATTGCAAGAAATATGGGATTCGTTTATATTAGAACTGGTAAAAACTATGCCTGGAAGAATTGTGGATGTCATTAAAAAAAAAATAAAGGGAATGTAACTCACTGGTAAACTTTTTACATTTTTTTTTGTTAATATTGCATATTCTATGCGTTTTTAAAAATTTATAATTATTCTGTTTAATCAATAGTTTTCATTACGTTATAAAATATTTTCTATAATTGGGAAATTCAAAAATGTTGTTAGATGCATTAAAACTTCTAAAATTTACGCTGCGCTTTTATTTTTGTTCTTTAAAATTTAATTATCTTATCAATCTAACGTTGGGCCAACTGATATGGGAAGGGGCTCGTATTATATAAACTTGAGGTTTCGCGGTAGCTATATGTGATTTTTTACATTCATTAAAATAGGACGGCTGCGTTGGATAGGACATGTAGAAAGAATGCAAGAAGGCGAAATACCAGACAAAACATTCAAACACATGCCAGTAGGAAAAAGAACAAGAGAAAGACCGAAGCTGAGATACTTAGAACAAATAGAAAATGATATAACAACCTTAAAAATAAAAAACTGGAGAAAAAAAGCACGAAACAGATCAGAATGGAGAGTCAGAGATCAGAATGGAGAATCCTGGAGCAGGCCAAGACCCAAAAAGGGTTGTCGAGCCAGTGATGATGATGATGATATGTGATTTTTTGGTTTTCCTTTCACCTCCAAAAATGGGACAGCCATCAATGGCTGGCCCTTTTTTCCTCGCGGGAGTCTGGAGTGGGAGTAAAGTGGCGTTAAATTTATGGAAGTGGCAGAGTTGCTGTCAGAAAAGAAAGGAAAGATAGAAAGGGGGTTAGTTACCCAGAGGAGGAGTTCCTTAATGTTACTAGATATACAGATTAGGAAACAGTTCTTGGATTCAGCGTTTTTGACTTATCAGATTGTTATCTCCCAAATTTTAGAGGAGTAGCTTCTAGGACGTTCTAGTATTCATCAGGAAGTGCGTGCTTTTGCTTAGGGAAACGGGTGAGAATGTGTCTTTGGCGGTGACGAGAAGTTTTTAGAATATCTTGTGCTCTGGTAAAGTAGCTCTCTAAATTTCTTGTTATATACCTCTTGCTGAGAGAGTCTAGATTCGACTTCCTATTGTAGAGATATTGGTAATTTGATGGATGAATGCTGACGGGAAGTGTGAACGTTTGTTCATGAATCTCCTCACGATTTTTTTTTCTCAGTAGTCAAGATGGTATTAATTTGTCATTTGTTTGGTGACGCGTAGTGTGTCGGGATCTGTATTCTACTATTGGCCTTTTGTGAGTTTTACGGGTGTTGGGAGAGTGTATTATAAAGTGTTCCCTAGTTGACCACATAGGATCCTTAGGAGATTAGCTCTTCTTAGCCTGTTCAGGGAGTTTTTAACGTCAATATGTCAGCTGAGACTTACTAAATTCAACGCCAGGGTAGGACTCCGACGGTTTGAAGTAAAGCCTTTCACAATTGATTATTATCTGGTTCTCGTCCTCTGCATGTCAAGGTGAGCCAGGATATCTGAACATAATTAGCTGCGTTTTAGCAGTATTAAGTGTAACTCTCCCTATACTGCTGTGTGCTTCGCTTAAATACTTTACTGCGCTTTTTTGATTGATCCTGTAAGCATGCAAGTGAGCGGGGTCTTCTTCGCCAGTTTAGTTCTGTGTTAGATTTCTACGTTTTTTTTTTGTAGAGTTGGTTTAGGTGTATGTCTTTTGCTATCATCTCTTGTGTTTAAATTTGTTGAATGCCTTTTAATTTCTAGTGCTTCTCTAATTACACGTTCTGTGCTATTTTTAATATTAGCATTGTTGTTTATATCAAGCTTATTTCATGCCCTGTGCGTATGACATGTTTGTGTGCTAAGGATACCGTCTTTCCTTTTCTTTCAATTTTCTTCTTGTCTCATCTGCATTCTTCTATTGGATTGTCCGATGTACGATTTGTCGCTGTTCTCGCCAGGGATCTTGTATACTCCTTGATTGTCCAATTCAATTTTTGTTTTTGGCGAATGATATGATAACGACTGTTGTAATCTGCCATAAAAACTCTGTCATAATACAGATCCAAATAGAGTATATTCTATCAGTTGTTTCAAACCAGAGGTTTCCAGCATTTTTTAAAATATCAAGATATTGGTCGGCGATTCAAGATACTTCAAAAATTTGTACTTGTTTCAAGCTCTATAGTTTTCAAATACTACTATTTCTAATCGACGTGGTTATATGTAATTTAGTTTAATTATCGATCACAGAAAAATTTACATACAATGTTTCCAAAAATACCCATTTACCGTACTTTGTTACACCCTAATAACTATAATATTTTTGTTTATTTATAACAACTATTCTAGTTCGTATGATTCAGTAGAGTGGATCGACCTTGCAGAAATTCGTATGGAAATGAGTTCAACCTTCCGTATAGAAATAGAACATTATGTAGGAATACAAATATTTCTGTTGCATTCGCTCAGATTTTGAATGCCAATGTCGAAACAATATTAATATCGTATTTTGTAGTATTTTTCTACATTCCCCAGGATACATCTGATAAAAAAATAGATATAGTGACGATAACCGGTTTTGTAAGGCAAGGATTGAAGTACACAATAAAACTGCTCGACGTAAATAGTTTTTCCTGCTATAGACGAGCGGTTTATCCCTAAAAAGACACTTGGAAAAAGAATACACAGACTATTTTTTTTGCATTTCTACCGCACGAAACCTTTTATTAGATTTTATTTATTTTTTCAAGTTCAAATCTTAATTTTCTTAATTTTTTCACGTGGTCTGATTGAGTCGTTCTTTGCAAAAACCCCATGTTAGTTTTTTCCGGAAAAGGACTTACGCCATCTATGGATTGAAGAACTAATTACCTACGTTCCTTGCGTAAAAAAATTCCATTAAAACCACAGTAGTCCAAGATATAAGCGACAAAAATATATGCGATTCCGCATAAACCCTATATGTCAAGCACAATTTCCTGCAAAAACTACAGTTGGTAATGACTAATAATGCTAGGAGCAAACCATCACCGTTTACCGTAACTGATGTTAATCAGTCTATAACATTTCAGAAGCAGTAACTCCATTTTTTCTTAGATCAGCTCGTCCTCCAATGAAAATCAAAACTACGCGAATGTTGAGATATTCAGTTAATGAACCTGGGACAGACTTATGCAGGCAGCTGGGAAAAATCCCTTATAAGAAACAAACGTGGTATACCGAAGGAGTTTGAATTTAAACCGTAATATAGTACGCGTTTGGAAATTCCTCAGGGAAAAAAAGAAAACCTTAGAGATTTAACCCAATATTTGAAAAAAAAAAACAGAGGTTCAAAACTTTTATAACGAACTGCTCACAGAATCTGGTCATCAGTCTGAAAAGATTACCGATTTAGACGAAGATGATAACAGCAGTGGTGTAAGTGATGAAAGTTTAAAGTCACCGCATAAAACGAGAGCCCACTGTATTATATACATATACATATATACAGTATCGAGTGTTTTCTTTTTCAATACACAAAGATTTCTTGTGATGCACTCAGCAGAAACAAACTTATTGTCCATGAATCTCATATAAAGAAAACAAGATACAGTAAAATCGTATATCAGTCGCATAAAAAAAAATAAATGTAAAATTTAACGATAACTGGACAACCGAAACATAAATACAACATTAAATCATCTCGAATATCTCTTCCAGCTTGTACATCAAAAACGGAGACTCCATAGCGGGACGGTGCGAGTAGAGACGACCCATATCGGGAAATGGGTCCGTTTTTCTCACGATCCCACGGTGCATTAAGCTCCGGTTTTATTGACCAACGACCACATACGTTTTTGTCTTTTTCTTGTTATGTCTTACGGTTTATTATTTACCACGTGTACTGAGAATTTGAACGGGCGACATTATGGATTTTTATGTTTGTTGGCAAATACCTATACGCGATTTGGAAATGCGTGATAGCACAGACTTGATGACACAAGATTATAACGGTCTTTATACAGGACAGTTTAAAGCAGATTTTTTTTACAAAATTTCAAATAATTTTCAAAATTATCTGGTTTATTTCAAACGAAGTATACCCAAATGTAACTAATTTAAAGATGAATAAATTTTGTATCGATTCTGGTTATTCCTAAATTTAACTTGCGAACGAAAAGAAAACAATAAAAAACTGGTCAATAATTTATACAATTACGAAATTTAACAAAACATTTGACAAAATGAGTTAAATTAATTAAATGTCACTTTGTTCATCGCATACGGATTTTTATCATGTTACGTAAGTCTTTATTTATTTACTGAATAATAAGGAAACCCGATAACGACAATCTCACAAGATTGATGTCAGACCATAACTTTATTAACACATTTAATTCATTGCGTCATCGGCAACAGACTTTTTCTAGTTTTTTTTTTTATTACAAAGAATTACATAACACTCTCATTCTCATTACTGCGAGATGCCATATGGTGCATGGAGTTCGTTGTCGAGCAGACGAAACCATTTGAACAGATAAAAAATGTGTTACAATAATTAGAGGGAAGCAGCAACTAGAACAGATCGGCTGCGGTTTTATTAAAGCATATAAGTAAAATTATATTTTAGCGTAAAAGAGTAGAAAATGATAGTAAAAAAAGAAACTAGGAAAAGCTTTTTAATCCATTGCCGTACGGATATAATCTCATAATATCGCACACGCAGAATACAAAAATGTCTTGTTTTTCTAGGATTTTTGGTGTTTTTTGCTTCACAAATAAAGATATGTGTATATAATGATAAACTTACAAATAGATATAAAAACAATAAATTTTATAAACATTTAAAATGAAAAAGTCAATATTATCGTAGTCAATAATATAATAAAGCTAACATAAAATACACCTCTGTAACATTCCAGGTTGCCTCAAAATTCTGATCTTTCTTGAACATCATATCATAGGCTGCCTTGAATCATTTAGAGGCTTCTTGAAAGGTTCTAAAAAAATTCTGACGCGTTTATGGCTATACTGAGATCCTACAGAAGACATGGAATATTACCAGATAACACTGAAACATTTCAGGTTTTATTGAAATCTTTTAGAGCACTCTAAATTACAACAGTTGGTCATTGTCCAGAAAAACAACGAATGCACATAGAGGAAATGAGAATGTTTCAATGGATCTTACGATCTTAAATCGACCCTCCTCAACGATAACTTCTCCTATACTTTCAAATGGCGGGTTGCCTAATACTGCAAATTCTACCTTAACTGAATTATCATCATTGACACAGGGGACACCCATGCGGAATCATTGTGAAAAATTGGAAGGGTCTCCCAGGCAAGGACCAGAAAAAGAAGGAGAATGGCTGCTGTGCAATTCTGTAAATCCAGAGGAAACGAGTAGAGAATTTTCGCCAAGGCCAAATCCGGAGTATACTATAATTAGTTATGATGTTCCAAGATTGCCTTCACAAGGTAGAAATAGCGCAAACACTCCTGACCACGGCGCAGTAGACGAAATTTGGTTTACAATAGAACCTTTCTGCCTTTACGTGAATTTTGACTCCGCCTTGCAGCTCCATGGTCAGGAGTGTTTGCACCATCTTTACGACCGTGGTAGAATCCAGTAGTGGACTAGAAAGAGGAACGAACTATTCCCACTTCTTTCTCCCGAGCTTCGAAGGTCTATCCTGTTGTAAGTGACTGTACCAACAATAAAGGATAAAATTAAGAATAGACATATTAGGGGAAGTCAATAGATTAATTATAAAATGGGACAGGATAGACCAAGATGGTTAGAGCATGTTCTACGCCGAATCGTTAAACACTCAATATGAAGAACTGCTGAGTTAGAGGTGGAGGACCAAAGAAAACGTGGTGAAAACCGCTTAAAATATTCTAAAACGTGACTACTTGAGTTACCGCGACTAACAGACTTTCCCTGTTCAAATTTGTACCAAATTCTTCTCTTTTGATATTAATGAAAAGCATCATCATTCTTATAAGAAGTTTAAAGAGTTTTTCATGATTTAATTCCCGTTTTTACCGGTATATACTATTCACTAAGCATTTTGCATTCAGAAAAACATACAGGGCAGTCTTTTTCTCCATTTCTTTCACCCCACCTATATTGTGGAAGTGTTCCCTCAATTGACAGTGTGCATTTCTGTGGCAGTTTTTTCTCCCCTCTGTCAAGATCCATTAAACTAGATGAAAACCTCCAGTCAATGTCGTTAATGTCAGTCTGGGCTTCCCTCTAAAGATGTAAGTGCATCATGAGAGAAAATAGGTTGTTGAGGATAAAAAGAGAGAAACAAACAACAAAAAAATTCGTAGTTATGAAACAACCATAAACTTAAGTACGAACTACCTCTTTATATTGATGTATCCAGTCCGTAACGGATAATTGCATTTTCTGCAACATTTTCACTCAGATTAAATTTCCTTATAGGCAAAAGTCGTTAGGTGGTATATGAAGAGAATAATATACCTAATTTGAAGATTCGTGGCAGCCAGTCAATAACAATCTTTTGTGAGACCATAATGAGATAATGAATGAACGTTGGAGACGTACAACCATTACTTATTTTCTATTCATTGAACACCTACCTCGGGCTAATGCTGTCTTCGCTACCGCGGTCGGAAAATCGTACACTGTTGCCAAGCTGTATGATGATCGATACACCTTTATTTGTTATATAAAAAAAAAATACATTTTTTAAAGAAAATCGCCAATACAACTTAATTTACTGTTTTTGCGGGAAATGTGTGTTAGTTTACGAATTGTACGAATATATCGTAGCCTTCATTGGAAAAAAATGTCAATTTCATTAGTTTCGATGATTTTGACCAATTGGAGTGCATATTTTAGATATGTGTCAGCAAATTTCTCTGCCCTGAAAAAAGTTTATTTAAGATCGCTTTTCAACTAGTATTTCGTCCAAAATTTGCTTTTATAAATAACTCCAATTCTCCAGATTTCTATTCTGTAGTTTGGATAAATGTACAATCTATCACCATACATCACCATAGTTGAATAAATAGGTCCTACCTGGACCAGATAAAACATCCAACGAACTGCTTGAGTTGAGGTGTGCCATTGGTAGAGGAAGTCATGAAATTACCGTAAAAGAAAGAAGTATTGTAATATAGAATCACTCCAATTATAGAAGTATAAATCTCTAAAACACAAGTATAAATTTGACAATCAAGATGGTCCTGATAGCTTGGAGATTGGTCCTGATAGATCGGAGATCATCTTCAAAGGTTTTACATAGGGAAATATATAAGGTAATATTAATTTTATATAAAGAATCATCATCATTCTGGCTTTACAATCCTACGTGGGTCCTAGCCTCCTCAAGAATTTTTCTCCAGTCGTCCCTGTCCATTGCCTTCCTCCGCCAAGCACGTATTCCCATATTTCTCCAATCTTCATCGATGTTTTTAAGGAACCTTGTTCTGGGTCTTCCTCTTCTTCTCTGACCAATGGGTCTATTAGGGAGCATTTTTCTAGCTGGGTCATTTTGTTCCATCCGCATTACATGCCCTATCCACCTCAGACGTCCTATCTTAATATGTTTTACGATATCTGGTTCCTAGTATGTTCTATAAAGTTCGAATCATTCATTGTCATTCACTACTCCATAGATTCGCCTTAGTACTTTTCTTTCGAAACATCCATGTTAACACGACAACATGTTTTCATTACTTTTTGTCCAGGTCTCTGAATCATATGTTAGGACTGGGCGTATTATTGTTTTGTAGTTTTATTTTTGTATTTCTCGATATAATTGTGGATTTAAGACGGAGATTAAGCCCAAAATAGCATTTTTTGACCGTGCAAATTCTGCGGTGTATCTCTGCGGTAGTATTATTTTCAGTTTTAAGGAGCGCTCCCAGGTATATAAATTCGTTCACTGCTTCGATGACGTCGTTTTCCATAACAAGTGGTCGTAGGATTTTTGGTTGCGTGCTTATTTTCATATACTTCGTTTTGTTGGTGTTTGTTATTAAACCTATTTTTGTAGCTGATTCTTTTAATGCTACATATGCCTCTCGTACAACGTTTTCCATTCTACCAACAATATTGATATCATCAGCATAGGCAAGGATTTGCACTGATTTATTATATATTGAACCAATGGTTGTGAACTTTTTCAAGTTTTATTAAATTTACCAACTGGTTTGGTATTCCTAGCTCTTTCATTGCTTTGAACATTTCTATTCTATTCACAGAGTCGTACACTGCTTTGTAGTCTATAAATATGTGATTAGTATCAAAGCCATATTTGAGTGTTTTTTCTAAAATTTGTTTCAGGGTTGCAATCTAATGAATTGTCGATTTACCACCTCTGAAACTAGCCTGGTATTTCCTACTATCCGTTTTGCATATGGTGCATAATAGTAAGAATACTTTTAGATAAATCGTCAATAGATTGGAGAAACGATGGGCGACCCAACAACACGCCAATTAAGAAGAATGAAGACGAATACGAAAAAAGTATAAATTCAATTCTCTTTTACGTATATTATAGAAATTCATATCAATGAAATAAAGATCACCAGTTTATTATACCAAAAACAATACAGAAGAATTAATCGCTGTGAAATCACTGGTTTGTGCACATGTACATAAAATAAATGTTTTTTTCGTCACACTTTTTAATAATAAACAAAAAATAGGCAGAAAAAGTTCTGTACAAACGGAAGACCTGGCAACAACTAAATGAAATGATGACCGTAGATATTTATCGCCGATTTACCTTGGGCGTACTCACGTATTTACGACAGCACGGCATACACATACACTCGGTGACAATTAAAAAAAATTGTTTACGGAGGCGTCCGCTATAAATCGACGTCTTTTGAAGTAAAAATAATTGATCTTTTAGTAGGCCGGTTTCCTGATCTTTTAACAATGAGATAATGAGAGTGTACGTTTTTGTAATTACGGGTTATATCTCTGGACGTGTATGTACTTTATGGGTGTATTATTTTAAGACGAAAAAGGTAAAGGAAATGAGGATGTGTGATTTACAAATGACTTGTCACGCAATTGGAAAGCCTTGGAAACAAATTGCTAAGAAGGGTTATATATACAGAATGGACCAAAAGTCAGGAAACATCTCTTGAATGGATAATACGAATTACACAAAAACACCTATTTTGCAATATGAAGATTAAAAAAAGTTGCCATTTTTGCCCGGTATATTGAACTTTTATTGAAATTTCCACTTCTATACCAGTAAAGTTAGAACGAACAGAAAGATCCATCCATAAAACGAGACCTTACTGTACCAGAATATTATCGAATATTATAAGCGAGTTAGCTCGTCTTGTGGACATTCAACTTATTTCAATGAATTAATTATAACTCTACAAGGCAAAGAAAAGTTAATTAACAAGCTATTCACAGAAATCAAAAGTTTTCAGCTAAAAATAAAATTGTTTATTTCTCAACTTGAAAAGAATAATTATTGTCATTTTTTTAATTTGCAATCGTTTTTAACTAAAAACGGCATATTTGAATATTTTTATTGAGTCACTAAAAGTACTGGATGAAAGATTTTTATACAAAAGAAATGATCATATTCGAAATATTTGAAAATCCTTTAAAATTTGATATTGTAAAAGCACCAGACAATTTGTAACTAGAGTTAATTGATTTGCAATCTAACAATGTATATAAAAATTATTCTGATAAAAATAATTTAATTGCATTTTATTCAAAAATTTAGCAAACAAGAAATTGAAATTTTACAAAATCAATTATTTATATTTTTCCAGCACCTATTTATGTGAACAAACATTTTCAAGAATGAATTTCATAAAATCAAAATATAGAACGGACGTGTACGACTCATTACTTTATAGCCCCCCATAAAATTATTAAACCCTCCGAGATATAGCAAACTGATCACCGGCATCCTTTGGAGATCGGTAAACTCATCAATACAGATAGGTAAACTCATCACCAGCATTTTTGCCTGTTACATTTCTTGTTTACTTTAATCTATTAAATTCATAATTTATTTTAAGCGAATTTCTTAAAAATTTAACTGATATATTTATAACGGGTCTCTCCCGGTGAGTGGCCTATTAGACGCACCTGCCAATCTAAACGGATTGGAAATCTGAAAATTCAGCTGCATACGTTTTTAATAATGAACTTTTTAATAAAAATATTTATGAGAATGTTCTATTTCCGGTTATATCTGAAATAGTCCGCAATTTTGTTATTTTATTTGTATTCGAACTTTGATTATTCTTTCAAATTATCAAACCTTAGCGGTTTGCAACCGTTTACCTGCCACGGGGTGCAGGTAGGCCAGTGATCAGTTTGCAAATCTCTCCGGGTCTATTTTAAAATTCCGGCTTTTCTTGCAGTGATGAGTTTGTCCACGAGGGCAGTTATGCTAATTGGTAATGCGTTTAGGTGTACCCTATAGAACGAGGTTGACGGATGAACATTTACAAAACTTGTTAGGATCTCTAGTTAGAAAATGAAAGATAAACTATCTTCGTTAATATGTTATATATTTTATATTTACATATTTATACATATGTAATTGGGATTTTATTTTCTTTTTTTTTTTTCGTTTAAGAATTGTAAAATTTTTGTTTTCTGGCATTATTGTTATTATAGCATTTGAATAAAAAATAATTTTTTTCTATATTTATTTCCAATAATATTTATACTCGTATATGATATAAAAGCTCTATTTAAGTTATATTTGAATGTGCGGACATTAACATGAAAGTGACCGCCTTCAGAAAAAAGTTATCGCCTCCTGGTGTACATTGTCGACAAATAAAAAGTAATACAAAAGTTGAATAACGTAAACAATACAATACGTTTATAAAACTTATGAATAATAGCTGTATAACAGGCGAACTAAAGATTTTTCGTTCTCTGCATTAAATTTACAAAAATATTCGTTTTCATACTCGCGTCAACACAATACATTTCGAGGCAAATTCATGGATTTTTTTCAGAAATCTTCCTCTTAACCTAACGATCCCAAATATATGTGTCTCTCCTACTTGTCTATCCCGACGGTCTGTCTGGCATCTCCAGAAGTGCCGTAAACAGTCGTATTAGGAAGCGCGGCTTCGACCGACGCCGCTCGTCGAGGCGCTTCTATAAAAAGACGCACTACTCTCTGACGCGAGCCGTCTCCATTTAAGGCCTCATCCATTTTTCATTCGGCCTCTGCCGCTGGCGCTCTCTGTTCTGTCTGCCACCATCTCAGTCAAAAACAGGCCTGGCACTTTGATCTTTTTATTTATTAATAAGAATGGGGATAGAAAAAAAGAGCGAGGGTTAAGGGTTAATAGATGTTGGTGTAACAGCAGTTTGCAATTAAAATAAACATTTTGGAAATAATGCGTACAATGTAAGTTTAACGAAAGGATAAATATTGCAAAAAAAAATAAAGTTACACTAATTATAAATCAGAGGTTTGATCAACAGAAGGAAATTGAAGAAGCGATGTTACGATGCTTCACAAAACATCGAATAAAAATTAAATATGATGAAGAATACTCCGATTAAAAATCTATTAGGAAAAAGGGTGAAATGATAATATTATCACACGATAGACATAATTCCAGGAATTACGTGTGACTGAAAAGATATTACACAACAGTTTATCACGCTTTCTTCCAGGCTACAAGTCTGAATACTACACACGACAGAGCAGAAAATGCCACTGAAACTCTAAAAATCATACGAACAAGCTGAATCTTGCTAAGAATGTCAATTTTATGATCCAAAAAATGATGCAAAAACGTTTACTCCACCTACCTTCCGGTTTCCCCCTAAAGCTTTTCCAATAAAGGGGCAAAAATATGTCCCAAAATTGGCATTCTCGGCAAAATTCAGCTCGTTCGTCTCGTTTTAGAGATCAAACCTCTGAAGACTGGACTAAAAACAATTATTTGAAAGGGTTCAAGGTATTGATGACGTAAAACCGAAAGTGGAAAGCTTTTTACATCATTATCATCATATAACGGGGGTCCTACGGCGATTGCCGCTTCCCGCATTTCAGCCTCCATCTTTTCCTATCTCTCCAATCTCCCTCTTCTAAGCCTCTAGATTGCATTGTTTTTGTAATTTCTCTTCTCCATGAATTCGGTGGTCTTCCCCTTTTCCTTCTTTCTGGCGGAACATACATTAAGGCTTTCTTTGGCCACCGCTCCTCCTCCATTCTCATCACGTGACCATACCTTTGTAATTGCCTTCCTTGTATTCTATCTGAAAGAGTATCTCTAATTCCTGTACGGTTTCGTATTTCCTCATTCCTGATTCTTTCCATTCTTGATACTCGACATGACCTTCTAAGATAATCCATTTCCACAACGTCTACTTTATCTCGTTCATTCTTTGTCATCGTCCAACATTCGGCACCATATGTGGTAATTGGTTCTACAATTGCTCTGTATACGCGAAGTTTGGTATGCATCTTTATTTTATTAGACCACAGTAATGAATTCAGTATTCGGATGCATTTTTTCCCTTGGGTTATCCGGTTTTGTACATCTATCTTAACTCTGCCATCTGCTGATACGATGCTTCCTAGATATTTATACTGGTTGAAGCCTTTTATGACTGCGTTTTCAAGCCTCAGATCTGTGGTATTTCCTCCAATTTTTAAATATTCTGTTTTGCTTATGTTTACAGTAAGCCCCCATTTGGCATATTCCTCAAATAATTTTCGATTCATATAATTTATATCTTCCTCATAATTTAGCTATTTATTTTTTTTTTTTTATTTTATTTTTTAAAAAAGTTAAAAGCTTTTTAACTCTTCTTATATTTGGAGTAGTACATCGGTGTTCGTTCTTCCAACGATATTGATGTCATCAGTATAGCCAAGGATTTGCATAGACTTGTTATATATGTACTGAGCCTGAGGTTGTAATTTGTGACGTGGTTGGTTTTTAACGGATCAGACAATTCCGAGATACCGTAACTTTTTGGAGGGTTATTTTTGTTAAACATTACCAACTGATTTGGTATTACTAGATTTCTTATTGTTATAAACGTACACATCTCTCCTCTGTTTAAGTAGTCGTAGGCAGTCTTGTAGTCGATAAATATGTGGCGAGTATATATGCTTATTTTGTTAAAAAAATCTGCTTTTATAATACGAGAAATACGGAATTGGCGTTTTACTATAAAGAAAGTTGATGTTTTAAGATTTTAACACGACTATTTTTGTCAAAATTAGTACCTGACTTTTGAAGCGAATAACACAAATTTATAGATTTTTATAAATATGAAATAATACTCTAAAAGTACTTCAAGACGTTCAGCTAATAGAAAAGTACTTACCACATGGCTTGAACTGAAACTGGTTTGAATATATGATGCCTATCACAGACGCTAATGCTGAAGCCTCTGTAACAATAAAAAATTTATTAATGAGCGCAGACAAATAGAAAACTTTTTGGAATTTCATCACATTAAGAATGTACATTAGTCTATGAATGAATCAACATTTTATGGTAATATTAGAAGCTAGTACTAAAATTCTTAATGTAAAATAAAAAATACCTTAAAAAAATTCAATGGAGTATCATGGAGATGAATTTGAGTCAAACCAACCTGACAAGGGGAATACGGACCCCTTCCCATATCAGTTATCATTTTTATTAAAAACCCATATTTATTAAAAACATTGCCCTTATGGTTTTTTATTTATTTTCAACAATATAAAAAAATTCACTAAACCCTGGCTACGCATTCACTTATGTCAATATATGTTGATTTTTTCATAATTACGTTAAATCCAGAGGTAACTATGGAAAAATGACTGATGAAAACAATAATATTCTCAGTTAATGTCAAATGTATTTTGTAGTATTGTAAAGCTTTTTGCCGTTTGTGGATTGTACAATGGGTCGAGGTAAAGTTATCGATGAGAAAATTTGTTCAATCATTTGGATTTTCCAGAATTAAAAAATCTAATTAGGAAATCGCGAATTATGTTGTAATTGTCACGTGTAAGAAATATAGTCAGAAGATACAAAACTTTCGATGCATTCAAACTTTTTGTTCTCTAAAATTTAATTTTCTTATCAGTCTAACGTTGGGCCAACTGATATGGAAAAGGGCTCGTAATCTCCTTATAAACAGAGTGCATTTGGCTAAAGACATTGTTTCTTCACTAATATCTGCGTCGGTTTGGCTATAAGTTGTTGATAGATGAAGATTATTCCAAGAGGAACAAGAGACGACAAAATATCTATTTTACTATAATTGTGGAGAGAATACAACAGAAATGATACCACCGCAATTTCGATCACCAAAATCTTTAGTAACCTACTGAGTGATTAGTGGTCAAACGACCAAATTTAATTTAATTTGATTATTTTAACCAGATATTTTTAAGAAAGGCCAAGGCGAAAACTGAGTTGACACTTTTTACACAGGATAGCGGAACTTGAGTGATACTAATTAATCAAATTGTTCAACCTATTAAAAAATCCACGTGCTAGAGATCTTGTTTTTAATATTTTCTTGGATAATAATCCCAATAGTTGTTTTGCGAATTTCAAATATCCTTAATTAAATTTCTTGTTGGTTTAATCAGTTTCCAAATATTCTCCATTCTTTATTCTATTTATCCATGATCTTACATAGTCTGTACTGATTTTTGGAAGAATTGAAAAGGGCCTGGAATGTTTTAGGATTTTTTTTTTCGAAATCAGGGGGATCTGAGGCTGAGGGACTATTCAACAGGCAGGATAATATTCTGCTAGTTCTTATATAACTAAAATTCTGTTTTCTGTACAAGTTTTTTTGATGAGCCTCGGTGTTGTTTGGATATCTACAGCGTACATAAAGGTTTTCGGACTGATCTAAAATATTTCATTTGGTTCTGGAGGAAATCAGGATAGCCTGAAATGTTTAAAGGCTATCATGAAAAGTTTTAGTGGATAATGACAGAATTCAATGCAGCCTGAAATATTTTATTACCGTTCTGGAATATTTCAGAACATAATTGGGGACTTTGGGGAGCAAGATATGGTAATATGCATTACTGTCTTATATGTCTAAAATTCAAAAGCTTCGATTTTTCTGTTTTTTCATACTCTTAAAACTTTCAGGGGCATCTGTTTTTGTGAAATATGTTTTTTGGAATGTTTTTGAATTGTTCTGGAATATTTCATTTGGTTCTGGAGGAAATCAGGAGAGACAGAAACGTTTAAAGACTATCCTGGAATATTTAAGTGGATAATGACGGAATTCAATAAAGCCTGAAATATTTTAGAAGACTGTTTTGGAATATTTCAGGACGATATTGGGGACTATCCAGTAAGATAGGATAACATGCATCAATGGCTTATATATTTAAAATTCAAAGGTTTCCATTTGTCTGTTTTTTAATACGCTTGAAACTTTCAGGTTCATCTGGATAACATCTGGGTACGTTAAAATGGTTTTGGATCTTCCTGGAACATTTGATTTAGGTCTGCAGGAAATCAAGATATGAAATGTTAATACTATCCTGGAATGTTTGAATGAACCAAGTCGGACAAATAAACTTATTTGAATAAACTTCAATTGTGGCTTATTCCCATTAAAATAGTAATTGCTTTAAGATGCCACAGGAAAATATCTTCAGAACAATGTCGGAATTCAATATATACTGAAATATTTTAGAAGACTGTTCTGAGATATTTGAAGGGGCTCTGGAGGAATATTCAGCAGGATTAATAGTATACAATGCTTTTACAAACACAAAAGCTTTAATTTTCATTGTCTTAAACACCAAATTTTCAGAGGTATCTGCTTAAGTATCAAGATACCCTGGAATCCTTTCTTAGTCCTTTTTCAGTCTTTTCGATTCTTTTGGATTCGATTAAATGTTCCTAGAGTTCCAAGAGATAAAATAAAGACTATTAATACTATTTCCTTTTCCTTATATATTCTTCGCTGCCCCCTTAACTATATTTCAAAATATATACTGACTTTTTATTATTAGTATATATTCTTCTACTATTAAATTCTTTAGAATTCGTCTATGTAGATATAACGAAAGTAGGTCCACATACCGAGATATTACAATTTACAAGTTATTATCGCCCACCTCTACTCTTGCTTTTCTCGGACAAGAGTAGACAGCATGGCTTCATTTGCGACACCGTTTAACAGCCGATGAGGACACCATCTCGGTGACCTTAGGTCACACTCACGCTCGACAGTCACACGTATGTCGAATGTCGTTGTAGCGGTCGAAAAAAGGACTAAAAAAGGAGCCGTTGTAATGTATCGGTGTTAACGGACGGAATTTAGAGCAGATCGTAACGATTCGCGAATTGATGACTGGTTCCCGCTCTTCGAAATATAAATTAAAGCAAAGAAGAGAGTGGGATGATAATGAACTAAAAAATTTAAACCATTAAGAGTAGTTAATACCTAAAAAATTAATAATTTTTTTCTCTAGGTTGTCATAAACACACGACTTTGTATATACCTAATGCATTTTTTTTCTTTTCCCGGAAGCCGTCTAACCGTTCAACCATGTTTTGATTTGTAAACTCAGATATACGAGCCCCTTCCCATATCAGTTAGATTGACAAAAAATTAAATTTTAGAGAACAAAAATAAAAGAGCAACGTAAATTTTCGGTCTTCGATCTTCGGTTAATATTGTAACTGTCTGACAATTAGCGAGGAAGTTTTTTTGAGGGGAGAGATGTTAACAAATGAAATAGGATAACATATACCTTATTCCTATTTCATTTGTTAACATCTCTTCCCTCAAGAAACTTCCTCGCTAATTGTCAGACAGTTACAATATTAACCGTAGATCACCCATCATCAGCAATACAGGATAGTTTGAACTATGTTTCCCGAATCAGTATCTAAAAATTCTTGTACCGGCATCATTTAATTTACTTTGTACCGTTTGACCTGAAGATGCTTTGCAAAGTGTAGAAAGCGAAACCGGTGGTTTTGGTAGTAAAATTAAATTGATTGTGAGTAAGTCTTATTTTATTTCTTTTACCTAAAGTAGAAACCCTCAATTCAGAAGAGTGATTTCATAGTTTAAACGCCGAATATCTTCAAATTTAAATGTACACAGCGGCCCTCGAAAACTGCCTGTTTTCTCGATTGCAATTTGCGTTTCCTCATAAGAAATTACAGAATATATAAAGTAGTATATTTATTTGTGCTTCTCTATAGTAGACTTGACCAGAAGTTGTCGTACAGTGTAGCCAAATCTTGTTCACAAGTAGTAATTATGGTAATACAAAACCTGTATTCTTCCACGCAGCGATTATTACCGTCAAAAAAATACCAAAAAACATGATTTTTTCAATAGTAAAAATTAAGCACAAAATTGTAATAAAATAAATTTTATTTATATGTTCCGTTTCGTTACGTATTTAAATTTATAAAATAAAAATCGATATTTTAAAACATTATTTTTCAATCGTTTGGCAATGTTGGAATTAGCGAGGGAACTCGGTTTTACAATTCGGATCCAGACATGCAGTAAAACTAGTTTTTATTATTTTTTGCCGAAGAAATGAACGAAGAAAACATTGGTGTTTCTATGGGTAAATAGTGCATGTGTTTTTGTGAGTATATTTTATGTGATAAGTTTGTAAACTTATTATTGTCAATACTGTTTTATCAATACTGTGTTGTAGTATTGATAAAACGTGTTATTGATAATAAGAGTGTTATAGTTTGTCGTTTTATAGTAAATATTTAGTTATATTCTTTGAAATTATTGTATATATAGTATATATCCAGATTATTGAAATACAATGGACGAAAAACCGAGTTGTTCCAAGAGAAGACAGCAAAGTTCTGATGTTGATTCCAAGAATGAAAAGCCGCAAAAGAGACGGAAAATGTTAACGTCCGAAGAGAAGGTAATGATACGAAACGTTTATGAAGGAATTGTCGGCAGAAAAATGGCATTAAACGTTAGCCAAGCGGTCGACATTTGTAGCAGTTTAACAAAAGTATCCGTTAGCTGTATTTATCGTGTACTTAAAAATACATCGGAAAATAAAAAGCAAGAAAAAGGTAAAACTAGAGGTAGGAAAAGCATTGTTTTGGATGACAAGACAAAGAATATTATACGTCGAAAAATTCATTCATTTTATTTTCGGAGTGAAATTCCAACACTGAAAATATTTCTCAAGAGCTCGAAAACGATGACTCCTTACCCAAGATATCTCGTAGAGTCTTAACCAGGACCATGCGTGAATTGAACTTTCGATATGTAAAACTCAACAGAAAAAGTATGCTATTAGAAAAATATAAAATTATTGTGCGGAGAAGAAAATATTTAGTAGAAAAACGCAAAATTCGCAGCACTGGACGCAAAATATGTTATTTGGATGAAACCTGGATTAACCAAGGTTGGAAAAGGTCATACAGTTGGAAAAGTTTGGCAAGATTTAAATGTCAAAAGTAAACGCGAAGCATTTATAGAAGGCTGATATACAGGATTAAAAGCTCCATCAGGAAAGGGACGGCGTTTAATCGTCACCCATATAGGAAGTGATACAGGGTTTCTTGATGATGGATTTCTTCAATTTGAGTCGAAAAAAACAGGTGATTATTAAAGAAATTGAAAGGGAGGATTTAAGAATGGCTTACAGAAAAGGGGATTGCATACGAAGAATCAATGCTCATAATTTAGCTACTTGACATTGCACGGTTAATGAAAATTGAATATCTTAAATATGCTGTAGATGAAACTGCAAAAGATTATGGTGTCAAAGTTCTGCGTCTACCACCTTATCATTGCGAACTTAATCTCATTGAACTTATCTGGGAGCAAGTGAAAGGAGAAGTCGCACGCAATAACAAAACGTTCAAATTAAACGAAATTAAGAAACTTTTGATTCAAGCAATCCTCCATGTAACTCCAGAGAAATGGGCTAAATGTATAGGCCACATAATTAAAGAAGAACATCGTATGTGGGTACTTGACACTCATATCAAAGTTTTACTAGAGCCAATTATAATTACACCAGGTGGTGAAGATAATGACAGCGATAGCAGCACTGCATCTTCAGGTTTAGACAGCGAATAATATTTTCTAATAGTTTGATAAGAACATCAGCATAAAAAAAAACCAAAAACAAAAAAAAACGAGAAGAACATAGTAAGTGTGTATAGTGTTTGTGTTTAAACACATCAAACATTATTTTTATTTTGTTTTTATAGAATTTTATTTCGTTTTATAGGATTTTATTTTGTTTTGTTTTATACTGTTTAAGTGTTCTGTTCATTTTATTTAATAAGACAATATGGCTCTTGGCGAACACCCATTTAAAAAAAGTATCGCGCCACAAGACATACCTCTGGGGTGGTGTGGAAACTGTCTTAAAATTTGTTTTAAAAAAAATTTCATTGTGTAACTCTTTAAGGACGGGTCACGTCAAAAGACGTTTTAGCGTAACTTCCGCGACAGCCGGTTGGTATCAGTAAACTTTCTGTAAAATTACTTCTTTTTTATAGCTTTTTGTTTGTGGCATTCTGTATTTTTAGGGGAATGTAGGGAATTAGCCACAAAATATTTATTTATATGTTTATTTATTGACGTTTCGATCTCTATATCCAGAGACCGTTTTCAATTATACAAATGATAGTACTATTTATTTTCTATGGCTTTTCGCTTTTCGTTCTGTATTTTTAGAAATAATGTTGGGAATAAGCCACAATATATTTATTCAAATGTTTAATTTACGGACGTTTCGATCTCTATATCCAGAGACCGTTTTCAATTATACAAATGATAGTACTATTTATTTTCTATGGCTTTTCGCTTGCCGTTCTGTATTTTTAGAAATAATGTTGGGAATAAGCCACAATATATTTATTCAAATGTTTAATTTACGGACGTTTCGATCTCTATAAAAAGACCGTTTTCAAACATACAAAGGACAGATATATTTATTTTTCTATAGCTGCTTGTTTGTGGCATTCTGTATTTTTAGGGAGAAGGTTGAACATAAGCCACAATATATCTATTTACATGTTTAATACATTGACGTTTCGATCTCTATTCCGTTTTTAAAGATAGAAAAAAAAAGAAAATTAATAATATAAGATTATAAAAATATATAATAATAAACAAATAAAATCAATATAACTATCATTTATATCTTTGAAAGCGGTCTTTGGATATAGAGATCGAAACGTCAGTAAAAACTTGTAAATAAATATATTGTGGCCTATTTCGAACATTAATATTTGAAAAATAAAATATAATTAACGTTAAAATAAAAGTAAGTGTACGTCACTGGATTTCCAAACGGCTTTCCGCATTTCTGGGCCTTTAAACGATGACTCACTCTCTCAAATTGTGAAATTATACTTTATATTATTTAAATTTTAAAAATAAAAAAAAGTATGAAGCTTCGCGCTAGTCTACTGTAACATTTTTTTTTAATTTTTAATCATTAGTACAACTCTTCAAGAGTATCCAGTTATAGTGAGTTAAGTGAGCGAGGTGAGTGAGTGGGGTGCGTGATTTAGGTGAATGAGGCGAGTGAGCTTGGTAAATGAGTGATATGAGTGAGGTGAGTGAGTGAGGTGGGAGACTTAAAAACATTAAGAAATTTCAAAAGCACCATTTGAAAGATTAAAAGTTTGACAAAAATAATTTCTAAACGATTCATTTAAAGTGAGCCGTACATGATGCACCAAAGATGAAGGGTTTAAAAGCGAAGCGATTTGCACCCTCGATTTTACTATTTCAAAAACTAAATTCCTAACTTTAAATTTATAAAAGTCACAATATCTCCGGTTCTAATCAAAAAAAGATTATAAAAATAATTAAAATATATAAAAATTCTATTTTTTCTGTGAATTTTTTATTTAATCCAGTAATTTGTTGAAACAATTCAAAATAAATATTTATTTTGCATAATTTTACTTTTTTCCTATTATTATTATTAGTAAAAAAGGTTTGAAATCATTGGTACATTAAATATTTTTGTATTATAGTTATAAATAAAAATTTCTAACAATAAATTTAAGAAAAACAAATAAATTTTTATTTGAAAGTCGCGAGGTAGATGTTTTTCGGGTGGTCGATTCTAAGGGAAATAATTTAGTTGATACTTGATTCACTACCTTTCCATTTCCTGAAAAATTAACAAAGGAATTGGTCCATTCCTTTAACGTTTTGGTTTAACTTGGTTCATTAAAACATAAGTGCAATAATTCCATCAAAGTATCTTATTCTTGGGCTCATTTTTTAAGATTTTCTTAAACAAATTTTCCACGTACAAACTATTGGTTTTTCTGCTATTTAGTGGAATCGTCTACACTGTAATTGTAATTGGAACCTGAACATTTATTAAATGCTTTTTCACTTCTTCTTAAGGTGTGTTCTCGATTACTGAAGGTTGGCCATAACTACAGCAAATTGCTCTCTATCTTGAGCTGTTCTTAGTATCGAATGTGTGTCCATGCCTGTCCAGTCTCTTACATTCTTCAAACATGAGTATTTTCTTCTTCCTGGACCTCTTCTTCCTTCCACTTTCCCTTCCATTATAAGTCGTAGAAAGTTGTATTTTTCTCCTTTGTAATTATGTCCTAGATAACTCGTTTTTCTGTTTTTTACAATATTTTGGAGTTCTCTCTCAGTACCCATTCTTCTTAGCGCCTCGTTGTTGGTCACTTGCTCTGACCAAGAGATCTTCAGCAACCTTCGAAAAACCCACATCTCAAAGGCTTCTATACGCCTCATAATTGTAATTCCGATAGTCCATGTTTCCACTCCGTATAGCAACATGGAATAAATAAACGTTTTTACAAATTGGTATCGGATATCCAACGATAACGTAGAGTTTATTAGTAATTTTTTCATTCGTTGAAATGCGGACCTAGCATATTCTATACGAGCACGTATTTCGTCCTCGTGATCAAGATCGTTTGTTATCCAGCAACCAAGATACTGGAATCTTTGTACTGGTTCTATATGTTTGTTATAGATACAAATATTAATGTCGACGTTTGGTGCACGTGTAACAGCCATTACTTTTGTTTTATTGGTGTTTATATTTAGTCCCAAGCTATCTCCCTCTCTGGTTATGACATTCAAAAGTCGTTGTAAACCCTCAGCACTGTCCGCAATAATGACGGTGTCGTCTGCGTATCTTAAGTTGTTTACGTATTACACTTGCGGTTTTTATTACGCTTTTTCACTTAAAAACTTGTAATTAGTACATTCTTAATAAGTATTTACTACACAATCGTTTATAATTGTTTCAATTAATAGTGCTTTGTACAATTTTGCCAGTTATAAATATATTTTCAATACATGTAATGGAAAATATCAACTACATCAATCAGGATGTACAGCTATAACAGTTCCGTTCCCATCTCTATTAAGAATCCCGAATACATACATAAATGTCATGTGCGTTGGCTTCTATTGCGAAATCCATCTCTTTCGCTATCACTCTTGTAAAACACGCGAAAAAACTCGTTATGTTAGGTGAGTCAAGGTCGCGGTAAGTGTACTGCAAAAATCTCTCGTTCTAATTTATTAATAACTAAATACATTAAAAATGATTTCGTCATCGAGGTGTAATTGAGCGAACGGGTGAGGTGAGAGCCGCTTAGAAATGGTTATTAACAGCCCGCCAGGGCACACCCTCGAAGGTGTGAAGACTTGCAATTTAACTAATTTCAACAAAGAAAATTGAAGGAGTGCTGTAGTATGCAGTCAGTCAAAAGAAATAAAAGCGACTTACTGTGCCACAACTCAACGCTAAATAGAGCCCAATCAACCAAAAATGTTTATACTTCGTTTGAAAATTATTGATAGTACAATTTTTATGACGCAGCTGATAATCTCTAACGTAATGTGACAAATCAATGACGAAGAATTTCAAAATTATTTAAAATGTTGTTATATGTTGCAGTAATTTTAACAAACCAATAATGTGGGTACTAAAAGTTTCGAAGATGATTTGCTCAAATGATACATTTCCTATCGATCAATTATGTCGTAGTTATAAACAATGCCAATTACCATTCACGATTAAAGGAACCATTATCTAACAATAACTGGAAAAAGAAGCTCTGCTATTGGTTAATAAGCAAAAAAATAATAATAGAAGAAGCAATATTCAAAAGAGAGCTTTTATGGGTATGTAAATTGCATTAAATAACAAAAAAACTAATAAGGCCACAACTACGAAACACCTTGCAATCAAAAGATCGGACAGTTGTGTGTTCTAAAAGCAATTCTTCCAAAGTACTCGTTTTAATAAACGTCCCTCTGTAAAGAAAA
Organism: Diabrotica undecimpunctata; assembly: GCF_040954645.1. Lineage (NCBI taxonomy): Eukaryota > Metazoa > Arthropoda > Insecta > Coleoptera > Chrysomelidae > Diabrotica > Diabrotica undecimpunctata. Next base: position 10,335,607 of record NC_092807.1, read on the forward strand.
AACAGCTAAGCTTACACAATAACAAAGCATCTACTTAACACAGATAAGACACAGAAGAGAAAAGGGTTTTTAAATTAAGCGAGATTCAGCCCAGAAAATCCTCAAAATTATTGGAATTATACAATTCCGATACACCCTTTAGGATTAAGCAGGAAAAAGTTTAATCAGAACCTAAAGAAATAAATGTAGCAATACTGCTAGTCAATCTATTAGTCGATATCTCTAAACTAGTACATAATACAATATCTGCTGGCTGTATAGTCGCGGTAACATATATTGTTTAACGCTTTAAATACGACGACGTTTGATCCCTTTTACAACCGACCGGATGGCGTTTTATTAAGATAAGCGTTTTAGTTGAGAAGCAGTTCGTTAGTGTGGAGTGTATAGTGTATTTGCTGTAATTTAACTATTTGAATAGTGATGTGACGTCCGTGGGACAAAGTGGTTGAAAATCTTGCGTATGATAACAATACTGATTTTGTATAAACTTCTAGTACCAGTGCCGGTGTGGTTACCTATAGTTATTTCATATTTGAATTACGACAAAATATGGCGTCCTTGGGCGGTAAATAATGAAGAAGAAATTTCTCAGCAAGAAGAATATGCCGATCAAAATTTGACCAGTACAAGTAAAATGATTTTACTACCAGAGGCAAACAGATACAGTACCCATATTCGTTAATCCGAACCCAAGGTCGTCCGAACGACGCGGTAGTCCGAACAACGGGCTCGTGCGACTCCCTCCTGCCTTCCCCACGATTGAATCAGCATGACGAACATCGGTTTTTACTTTCCTTGCCCACCTACATATTATTTAGTTCTGTTAGTGCTTTCTTATCACAATGGCTCCACGTAAACACGTGAATTTGACTATCGAACAAAAGACTAAAATTCTCAAGTTAATACAGCAAGAAACTAGCTACAGTGTCATTTCAAAACAGTTCGGTATTAGCAAATCTATCATTACGGACAATAAGAAAAACAAAGAGAAGATCGAAAAGTTCGTCAGGAAAGCGGAAAGCGGTCCAGGGAAGAGGAAAACCATCAAATCCCCCGAATATCCGAAGCTAGAAGGTAAGTTCCGGTGAGTGGTGAAAGGTGTGAAAAATCCCGTCATTTCCATCGTGAAATGTCACCAAATCACCAAGCTTTTAGCGCATGTAAGGGTTGGTTGAGCAACTTTAACCGACGTTATGGAGTTAGACATATCAATATTACTGGTGAGAAACTTTCGAGTAATGCCGACTGCCGACGGCATCGAACACTTCCGAATTGCATTTGAAGAACTTGTAATTAAAAACAATTTGACAACTGAGCAAATTTCCAATGCAAATGAAAGTGGGTTATTTTAGCGCATGTTACAAGTCCACACATTGGTGTCATCTCAAGAAAGGAACGCTCCTGGTCGAAAAACTATGAAAGAAAGAATCACCTTTATACCTTGTGCAAATGCTTCAGGGACTCACAAACTTCGTTTGCTTCTTGTGGGGACGGTTAACAAGCCTCGTGCATTCAAATCTGTTGATCTTCCCGTATGGTATCGAGGGCAAAAAAGTGCATGGGTGACAAGAGATTTGTTCTTGGATTGGTTCAAAACTGAATTCGTCCCTGACGTTCGTTGTCATCTCGCTCCACCAACAGGAGGCACTATTGCTGCTGAACAACTGCCCTGGTCCATCCATCCGCTGATGAACTTCATAGTGAAGATGGTAAAAATTTTGATTCAATCAATGGACCAGAATGTCATCCAGAACACAAAACTGCGCTATCGAAAAGCTTTACTCTCCAACATTCTTGCTGATGAGCAAAATGGAACGGATCTGGTAGTAGCTTTGAAGAAAGTTAATCTCAAGGACGTCGTTTTCAATTTGGCAAATTGTTGGTCATCCATTTCACAACGTTCGATTCAACTTTCTTGGAAAACCTTGAGCCCAAACTTAGTGGCTGTTGACGACTCTTCATCCAACGAAAAAGACATTGCTGGGTCAAGACAACACCACAATAATTACTGAAACTGAGGTTCGAGAATGGACATCAGGTGGCTGTGACAAAGAAATTGACACCCAAGAAATGCTCACGGAGGAAGAAATGGTAAAGGTCATTCAAAATGAAGAAACGGAAGACGAGGATGTCGATGATGAACCACCTGGTTCAAAAACTTCTGATGCTGAAGCAGTTGGGCAGAAGACAGCCTCAACAGCAGCGAGGAGATTATGATGCTGAGGCGTTTAAGAGTTTGATCAGCACGTCGAGACTGGCGTCCAGAAAAAAATTACAGATTTTTTACTACTCCTCATTGAAATTTTCAGTGATTTTCATTGTGGTTTTGCAGTTTTTCGAATTTTGATGATTTCGATTTCGTTTTTTGATTCCGTTAGGATTAAGGCGACCGCACTGTAGTTACAAATGTGTATAATGGACTTTATTTAAAATTATCTAAGACAGAAGCTATAAAAGACTCAATATTTTTAACTAAAGTGCCTCAATCAATTGTGTACCAGATTTTGAAAAATCCAATTACACCTAGGAAGAAGAGAAGTGATAGTGGACATTTCCGCGTTATTGAATCCTATCTTTTATTAAATGTACGCAGTTACAAATAGCGCGACACTTCCCGTGCGTTTTTATTTACCCCTGCCTAGTACCAAAGTTACACAGTTAAGTAAAGTTCTGATAGTTCATTCACAACAATAGTGAGAAAAGATATCGAAGAAACCTGGTAGAAAGAACCAATATATGCAATCATTTACTGTATTATTATTTCTTCATCAACACCGAGAATTATACATTATGGAGACGTATAATTTTGCAGGCCATTAAACCAATAAATCTTTACCGGCTTGTAAAAACCCCGCAAAATGCAACATTGTATTCAAACTGTTTCCTCCTAATTCATGTAATTTAAAAACATTTATGCAACATAACCTCTTCCTCATCCTCGTGTGTCGTATTAATGTCACGAACATTTCTTCTTTTCTATTGTAACAGTTCTTAACGATTTACGAATGGTAAATTAATGTGTTAAAATCAAAATGTTCTGATACATTATTAGAAACCAATTATATAAACAAATTAATGACACTATTGCCGCTTAATCTCCTCTTTGTGGATCCCGTTAAGACATTAATCTTTGAAATTTGGTGGGAAATTAAAGGAACAGTGGGACGAAGATGGTCTTCATTAAGGTTGTTATTTTAATTAAAGGCCTCAGGGTCGGCTTCATGATGATTCTCTTTCTTGTTACGATAAGTTTGAAAAAGATGGACATATATCTCTTCCCCTCTCTTTTTAGAGACTTTACAAAAATACAGAACAAAACCTAGTCGTAGGACTGGGTTTTGTTCTGTATTTTTGTATAGATGTGAAATTGGATTATATGGTCTCTACTTTTTGTATGGATGAGAAACTTGGATTTTGAACGTTGATACTATGAATAAAATTGAGGCACTTGAAACGTGGTTGTCTCGAAGAATACTCAAGATACCGCCGAGCATCAGAACGAAAAACGAAGAAGTTCTTCAAAGAATAGGACGCCAACGAACTATATCATTAAAAGATGTAAACTAGAATATCCTGGAACATATAATGAGAGGACCATGATATGAGTTCCTTCGGCTAATTCTGAAAATTGAAGGAAAGACATGGATAGGACGGAATTCTCTTTATTAATTATCTTTGATGCAATAATGACGTAGCTTCTGCCCTTTTTAGGTCATCCGTTGATCCGCTGATGCTTATTTATTATCCACACCTCTTCGAGAAATGTTTAGGGCGTTCCTATCAGCTAATGTGACGTATCATGTCGGGTTTATGGACTTCCCCGTTCAGTATATCTTCTTTGGAATAATGAAGAGCCCTTACTCACTTTAAACTAATCTAACCATCTTTACAAGTTTTGAAACAGATAAATACCACTAAACAACACATCTGGAGAAAAAATAATGAATGATGCATCAATCTTATGGGTCGTTCACGATTGATCCGATGAGAGATCTTCTTTTTCTTCTTCTTCAAGTGCCATCTCCGCGGCGGAATCATCATAGCTATTCGGACTTTTGAGACGGCTGCTCTGAAAAGTTCATTTGATGTACATTCGTACCACTCTCTCAGATTGCGCAGCCATGACATTCTACGCCTCCCTATGCTTCTCGTTCCTTGGATCTTTCACTGTAATCAGTTGGAACAAGGTGTATTTCTCTCCACATGTAATATGTCCGAGATATTTGAATTTTCTTGTTTTAATTGTATTTCAAATTTCTATTTCTTTATTCATCCTTCTCAGAACCTCTTTGTTTATGACGTGTTCTGTCCACAATATTTTCAGAATTCTTTCATACATCCACAGCTCGAATGATTCCAATTTTTTCATTGATCTCGCATTCAAGGTCCAAGATTCCATTCCATAAAACAAAGTCGAAAAATCATAGCACCTCGCCAACCTAACTCTTAGTTCCAATTTTAAATCCCTTGTACATAGCACTCTTCGGTGGAGAGTGGAGTTAATCATTGTTCCCAGATATGCATATTTGTCCACTTGTTCGACGTTGGTTCCGTTTTTTAGAAGATTCTCGTTATTTCTTTGAGTTTTTGATATTCTCATAAATTTCGTCTTCTTGACGCTCTTTTCCATACTCCGCTATTCTGGTCACCAGTCTCAGAAGATCTTCAATATTTTCGGTTAAGATCACAGTGTCGTCCGCATATCTAATGTTGTTAATGGGAACTCCATTTACCTATATTCCAGTTGTTTCACCCTCAAGAGCTTTTTTCAGGAACGTCTATGTCCAGTTTGTGATATATTAGGTTTTGGATGACTTTTAGTAGTAACTTTAGCACATGAGATATCAAGCTAAAGACGTTAATCTCTCTTTGGGTAATAAGCCTGAACTATAAATTTGGTTCAAGAGTGTCACTAAAAGTGATGATACATGATAAATGTGATGAAAGATCGAGATTGTTAAACTGACCCTTTTCCCAACTCATTATTATGACTCAGATTATTTAAGACTTGGGATGAATGTGATCTGAGGACCACATCTATTACTTTTCTTAGAAGAATATAATATGTAGAATCGCCAGTATCTATCTGTTTATTGACAAGTTTATTTTTAAGATAGTAAGACGGTGGTACTTCCATCAGTAAATCTCCAAACAACCCGAGATATTTACTACTGACTCAAGTCTCTTAAGTAACCCAGACCCGTTGATTCGAGTCTTCTGAAAGACTCTTGCAACAAAATCACCTCTTAAACTGTGACAGACTGCAACCGCAGACTTGTACGCGCGGTATCATGATGGAAAAACTATTTCTTCGTTGCCAAAACAAAAAGATATTAAAAAGATGTGAGCAGTGTAGAGGACAAGGTGATATGGATCATATATTTTTTGGTTGCACTATAGACTCACTAAAATTAATAATTTTGGAGTAATTGTATTTTTTCTACCGAAATATTACATAAAGATAAAAGTTTTTCGAAATTTGCGGGATCTTTAAAGTTTATATTATCTTACAATCCTCGTATAGGACTGAAGAACTAGCAATATAAGAAACTGCTTAGTTCTACTGTATGCAAACATTTAACCACATATTAAATGTTTTATAATTAATAATAAAACGTTTCAAACATCTGTCGAAGCCGGTTCTGAATTTGGTACGATAACGGACGTAACGGTATGTAATATTCGAAAAATTAATGTTAAAATAGAAGATATTAATTATCCGTAATTTGATCGAGAAGTGTGACTATGGGATTCGAGCTGTACATCTCATTGTTTAAAATGACAGTTAATAATAATTTATGATGACCACCTCTTACTATTATGCTAGTATAATTGTGAAGGTCGGCCCACTTATCTAGCCAAATGTTGTTGATCGAAGATTTTTTGGACGTAATACGAAACAAAGGTAACAAAATATAATACCGTGAATATTTCGCCATTTAAAACAGCTTTAATAACGTTTTTAGAGAAATACCATAGTCAATTGGAAATAAAATCTTTAAAAAAGAGTGCAGTATCGAAAGCAGCAGATCCCAGACATTGTTGGTGCTTTAAACTAATCGTGGGTCAAGACAATAGTCTTGAACACTTGATTTTACTGTCATAGAATATGTGGGTTTAAATTATTTTTTTTAGTTTAAGTTTAAGACCCCTTAATGTTATACTCTTTGTTGCACTTGTAGGGTATTTGGGTTTTAATAATTTCTCATTGGTTTAATATATTGCTTAAAATAATTATTGAGAAAATGGTTTCCTTACATGAGGCATAAAGCATATCAATAGTAAAGGTGAAAAAATCTAAATCCTATATCAAAATCACCCCCAAGATCCATGACGGGGATCAGCCACTGAAAGGTGCAAAAATCTAGATCCTGTATCAAAATCGCCCTCAAGACCCATGATCCCCCCCCCCCGAAAAATTTCTGGATCCGCCACTGTATCCTATCTTATTTTCAAAATACACTATACGAAACTTCCAAATTATTTCGTCAAATATACTGGAGAAACAGCGGTGTAAATTAGTAAAGGAATAGTTATACTTTGTTCTGTTTAAACCAAACTATGTAAAGGAATTTATAGTTTGGTCATTAAATTCTTTAACAACATGGACTACGAAAGAACCGAATAGTTATAATATATATGAACAATTTGAACTTACCCATCTCCATCTAAAGTGATCTGAGTGTTAGCCAGCACTCTAAGGACTAGACCAACGGTAGTTCGTTCGTTGCAATCGATGCCTAAAAGACACGATTCTTCTCCTCTCGCTCCCATCCTTGATACAACAACTAAGTACCTCGTCCTTGTTGGATGAACACTTTCTAGTTTCACGGCCTGTAACAAAAATAGAGATTTAGAAAATATTCAAATTTTTTAAGGTAATTTCAACAATTTTAGATAGAACATTTGGATGTGTGCAGAAAAATTAAATTGTAGGAGTTAGTCTAATAAATTTATTTGCAGGATGAAGTAAATACAATGTTATAAATTAATTGTGTTTTTAGTGTTAGTATTAGAAGACTGTACATAAATTAAATACACAGTACATTATCCACTCATCTTTGGTAATATGGTTCACGTTTACCAGATCTTTCATTTATGTTCTTTGTCCTTTTGTGAATCTCCACATCTCCTGAAATCCGTAAACCGCTGCTGTATTCCTAAGGAGAACTTTTTCAACTATTATATTTGCCTAATGTTTTCTGTATAATTATAATTTAAAAAATAAAATATGATTTTTAAAATATCAAATATCAAGAATTATGAACCACAATCAAGTTCTTGTCAAAGTGTGTGTTTAAATTTCGAATTTCCGAGCAAAGAACTAAAAAGGTTCGAAAACGGAAACATAATTAATTAGTATCGACAAGTAATATTCTTTAAACGAGTAAAAACAACTCAGAGCTGCTTTAATTGCGGTTTTCAATGTTAATATCAACGGCGAGCGTCTCCTAAAGAGGAAACTTAACTTCTTTCCTTACTGTTCGTTGGTTGTTGGTTGTTTACATCGACTTTTAACAGTTCTTGTTTTTATACAGAATCATATAAACTAGACTCGGTTCCTCTATGTAGCCTGACACAAAAGTAATGAAAACTTTCTTTTCAATTAAATCTACTATAGGATGAATATATAATATAAAATCTATTAATACACAGATTGTTGTAGTAACATATTATTATATAATTTACTATTTTTACTGGGAATAAGCCACAATTTCACTTTAAAGTAAGTTTATTTTTACGTTTCGATTTCGAAATTGTTCTCAAAATACAAATACAAATTTTATTTTTGTTACTAAGTACTAATAAACACTTCTAATAATTCAACGCTATCTGCCTCATTATCTGACTCATTAATATTGACAATTCAGACAAACATACATTTTAAAGTAAGTAAATGACTTTCAAATAATTGTCAATATTTTTGAGATGCGTTCCTGGGACGACTTTATTGGAAGATAGTTTATTCGATTACATGAAATCAACTTTAACTTAAGAACAGCCGTCAGAAAAAAACATAGCATGTAATTCGTCTTTAAAAAGACAACCACATGCCATGATGAACGTAAAATTCTCCACTTAGTGATCTCGTAGTAAATCATAAAGAAATAGCAGGAAAAAACTTATCGATACTATCTCGACATGTTAAGTATTTGGCTTTACATTTAGTCTACTCCCAATATTAATATAAAACTCTAGTTTTATATGTATGATATTTTAAAAGCATAAACGATGTGTTATCGATATAAACACATTGTTACGCCAGCCCGTATGCTACGCTCCTTACGCTCCTGATCAAACATTCGACTGTAGATAAATTAATTTAAACATTACATTGGTGTCAGAAGTGGGATATTTAAATAAATGCGTGTTAGCGATTTACAGCGGGAACTGGAAGATATAGAACTATATTCTGTTGGGAAAAAGGTTATATTTGTCCAACGGCTGAAGAACGCCCTGGAAGATGGTTTTGATCCAGAAACTTATGTATTTGAAGACAAGCCTATCGCTGTGATTTCGTCGATTCCGATGTTTCTACGGACATTGTTTCTTTAGAAAATAAGGTCACTTCTGACATTTCTTTCCTTGACGATCAAATACGTTCGTTAGAAAACAAAGTTGCTGTCGATATTTCGTCTTTTGAAGAAGAGATAAAAGAGATTTAAAAGAAGGAAACAGGGACACCGAACAGAAGAATTAGATCAATTACAGTAGTGACAAAAGACGATGAGGCGAAATGTAGATTGGAGCCACGTTCGACATTTGAGGGGAATAGAGGTTCTGTTCGTGTTTAAGTCCCAACTTTCGACGGAAAATCGTCATGGAATAACTACACGGAACTGTTTGAATCAGCCGCAAGGGCGAATGGATGGTCAGAAATATAATAAGCTGTAAATCTGACTATTTTTCTTCGATGAGATTCCTATAATGTGCTTCAGAGATTAGCCGTAGAGGAGACAGATCATTAAAAAAAAAAAGTTCGCTGTTCAAACATTAATTGATGGTCTTCGTGATCATGAAATTGAAAGAACACTGCGATTAGCCCGTCACAAGACGCTGATCGATATCCCGTCCGCCGCTCTCGAATAGGAATCAGCTACGCAAACCTCTGGTGGGTACAGTAAAGTTAAAACTGTAAAAGAGGAAGAAGATGAAGACAAATTTGACCAGCTTGTTAATCTGATGAAAGGCATTACATTCAAGAAAACTAAGAGCATAAGCTGCTGTAAATGTGGTGAAATGATACACGCACGAAGTTCAAGCAAGCACCCTAGGTACAATGCAAATCAAGAAACTCGCCAGCAGAAAATACTAGAACGGGTAGACCTTAGGATGACAGCTAGGACCAGGAACTTTTCTAAAGACCATCTCGTAAAGTGTAAAGTGACGTACTTATTTGAATTCTTGAACTTCCTTGTACAGTTCGTTTCTGACTACTAAGTCATATTATGTCTGTTTAAAATCGATAAAGATTTGTTTTTTGTTTTTCATGATACTACGTGTTCTTTAATTTCTCATACCATTCTTCTCGCCGACTAATGTCCTTGTTTATTAAGCGGTCTCTTAGTTTTGTTTCTAGTTTTGTTGTCAGATCATCAGATCCTTTTAGAAATAAACTATCACTATAATTATATGTTTTGTTAAAAAGAATAGCAAAAGTGATATTTTTATGTCTCCTTGTAGCTATAACCAATTAATGTTTGCGTGTTCGTTGAATTCTAAGAAAAATCCTAGTCTATTTCTAGGTAACACACTATTTAATATGCAAACTTTGTGGCACAGTGAAAGTACGTACTAGCATAAGATAATTGTCGTTCGATAAGAAAAAAATTATTCATTGAGTGTATTGTTTCGCCGGAAAGTGGTGTGCGGTTATGTAAAAAAAAAGTCATAATGTTTGCATATATGCTAATGATTCTCCACACGGGCTGCGCCTATATCGAAGATCATTTACAATTTGCAATAAATTGTATATAATCGAGGTTGTTGACATTATTACTCCAGCTGTTGTGTACAGGATGTTTGTTTGATTCGCAGCTACTAACGGAGAAGGAGAAAATTAAAAGAAGACGATGATTTATGAGCTTTTGAATAGCCAGAAAACGTGGCTGTAGTACATGATTTATAGTTGCTTCGTTATCGGACGTTTCATACATAGTTTTCAAAAGATGAGCTTGATGACTACTTGAAAAACAGGACTGAAATAGGACTTAGGGCTCCAATAAATCAGCAATTTTTATAAGTTTTTGTTACGAATGAATACACACAAAAATTAACAAAAGTTCAGGGTAATAAGGTTTTTGACGTGTATTTAACGATTTTTAAGTCGACAAAAACCAGTTAAGAAACTTGGGGGGAAATGACATTAAACTACACGATTTAAGATATATACCTACAATTTTGCAGATATTCAACAAAATCCAAATTTAAACTGGAGAATTTACCACCGTATCACCGACAGAAGGAGTTCTTCGACAACATTCCTATAAGACATACTTCCAATTGTCATGGTTGAAACATTTTGATATACTTTTTAGACCAAGTATTGCACTTACAACAGAAATGAACTCATACAACAGAACAGAACTGAACTATAAATTCAACAAAGTTTATAGTACAGGGTAATAAGGTTTTTGTCGTGTATTTAACGATTTTTCCAAGCCGTCAAAAACCAGTCAAAGAAATTGGGGAAAAATGTCATTAAACTACACGATTTAAGATATATCCAATTTCGCAGATATTCAACAAAATCAAAATTTAAATTGGAAAATTTATCACCGTACCACCGAAAGAAGGAGTTCTTCGACAACATTCTTATAGGACATACTTCCAAGTGCAGTCATGGTTGCAACATTTTGATATACTTTTTAGACCAAGTATCGCACTTACAACAGAACTGAACTCAACGATTGGGGTTGGAAGTTGTGCAAGGGTGAGTTACTCCTAGTGAGATCATTGGATCAACTCATTACTGAGTTGCTTTTAAAAACAACAACTTCTTCTTGTGAAACGGGTTAACTTGCGGATGCAGAAAATTGGTAATATATTGTTACGAACATGCATTCAGCATGGCCATGTAACGGTTGCATCTCGAAAGCGACTAGAAGTTTCCGGCGATATCGAGTGCGAGAGAGAACAACCCGTCACGTAGGCCAATTAGAGGTGGGACTACTTTAGATTGTTCTAGAATAATACTTTTCGTATTATTCTATTCTCGAATCTCATCCGTATTTTATAAGAAGTTCGGTCGTTTGGACGAGTTAAAAAATCAGCAGCTTAAAGTTGGGAAAGTACTGAGATTAGAAGATGGTCCTCTATCTTTGCTGTATATGGTGACCAGGAAGTCGTATACAGACAGGGTAAGCTACGAGGATATATGTGTGCTCTAACTAATTTGAAGAAAATTGTTTGCAATTATGACATCAAGAATTTGGCCTTACCCAAGATAGGCCATGCACTAGATAATCTGGATTGGAAGATTGTCAGAAGCATGCTTAAAGTGATCTTCCGAGAAACCTGCATAAGAATTAGTGTGTGTTGCATTAACCCGATGAGATCGTGTCCTTCAAAGTCATTAGACTGTTATTTCTTTCTGAAGGGTTCAAGCAGAGCTGGAAAGTCCTGTAGATTCCGCCATCCTGGGCCTACATATAGAGTTGTTGATCGGGACGCTCAGATCTAAGAGGGAAGCAGTGTTACGAACATGCATTCAGCATGGCCCATGTAACGGTTGCATCGCGAAAGCGACTAGAAGTTTCGAACTGTTAACTGTAAACTTATAAATATATTTATATAAATTCGAACAGCTCGTTTTATTTAATCTCGCTACAATATTGTACAAAGGGACTTACGATAATTGGGTTTTAATTGACAATAGATCCTGAAGGTGTAGTAGATGGATCAATAGATGAATTAGATTTTAATATTGTAGACATGCCTTCAAAAAGGGCGAATATAATAAAATCCATCCAACCAAATATTTTAGTTTAGTTGAATATTTTTGTAAAATGAAGTAACAATTTTGTTAGATATAAAAAAAAATAACGTATGAATGCAATAATATTAAGTACAAGAATTTTTTTTATATTGTAAGACTAGAAACGATCATTTGGTAATGAAATTTTTTCACCTGTAACATTGATATACACTGGGTTGCAAAATTAACCGGACACAGATTTTTTTGTTTTTTTGTTGGTGTTTAGATCAAAACTTGTTTAATTTGTTTGAATTGTATTTTATGCCTTATTAGCGATAACGTTTTTTTCTTGTTGGATCCTGTTTAGATGTTTTGTGCGAACGACAACATTTTTACACATACTTTTTGTTATTAATGTGAAATAGTGGCTTAGTATTAATTTAAGTTTATTGTGTTACTGTAGCTGATTATAAGTTCGGCTGTAGGTTTTTGTATTGTCTCCTGTTTAAAACTTGAATTAAAAAAATTATGGCACCAGAAGAAGTAGCACAAACTGTTGCTTTACAGGATGATGGGCGGAGCATTCGTTACATAGCAAATGCTTTAGGAATTTCTAGAAGTACAATGTTTGATACAATACAAAGATTTCGGAAAACAGGACAATAGACGAGGAGGCCAGGTCAAGGTAGACGAAGAACCACAACTCAAGTTGAAGATCGCTTTCTTAGGATACAAGCATTACGAGATCGTACATTATAGGCACCAGAACTTGTTCAACGATTAAATGATGTCCATAGAAACACAAAATTGAAAAAGTAGAAACATACAAATATCTGGGAATCTGGGTTGATGACAAAAATGACCAAAGCAGAGAAATCAAAGTCCGACTTGAAACTGCAAGGCAAGCATTTATGAAAATGAAGACAATGCTTACCAACAGAGACCTTCAGTTGCATCTCAGATTGAGGGCTCTAAGATGTTACATATTTTCTATCTTACTATACGGAATGGAAGCTTGGACATTGAAGAAACAACACATAAGAAAAATAGAAGCGTTCGAAATGTGGTGTTACAGAAGAATGTTAAAAATTCAGTGGGTTCAAAGGATTACCAATGCTGAGGTACTACGACGTCTAAATAAGGAGTTATGAACAGCATAAAAAGAAGAAAACTAGAGTATTTGGGTCACATAACCAGAGGAGAAAAATATGAGCTGCTGAGAATTATTATGCAAGGAAGGATCCAAGGAAGAAGAAGCATAGGAAGAAGACGAATCTCTTGGCTGAGGAACCTTAGAGAATGGTTTAACTGTAGTTCACTACAACTTTTCAGAGCAGCAGCCAATAAAGTGACGATAGCCGTTATGATATCCAACCTCCGATAGGAGATGGAACTTTAAGAAGATAGAAACACAATTTCCGTTTATACCGTTCGAAGATTAAATAAATATGGATTAAGGTCCAGAATACCTGTCACGGGACCTCTATTAACAGCAGATCATCGGAGACAACGTTTACACTTCGCTCGCGAACAACTTAATTGGGGTGTTGACGATAGAAGTGCTGCACTTTTCACGAATGAATCAAGATTTAACAGATACTCATCAGATGGGCGGCCTAGGATATAGAAAAGAGTTCAATTTGGTAGAGGTGGTATAATGGTGTGGGCAGGCATTTCCCTAGAGGCTCATACAGAACTTGTTACAATTCAAGGGGGCAATTTGAATGCTCAACGGTATATTCAGCAATGTTTGGAAGATCATGTAGTACCATTTGCCTCATTTGTAGGAGAAAACTTTCGTGATGCAAGATAATGCTCGTCCGCACATCGTAAGAATAACACGGGATTACTTGGACGAAGTTGTGACTCGTTTATTACCATGGCCCCCAAGGAGTGCAGACTTAAATCCAATAGATCATGCATGGGATATTCTGGACCGACGTATTCGACGTAACCATGGTGAGTTTGAAACCATAAATGATTTGTAGTAAGAAGTTCGTGACGAATGGGAGCAAATTCCTCCAGCAGACTTTGCTGCCTTAATCCGAAGTATGCCTGATGAAATGAGAGCCGTAATTAGGGCTCGTGGAGGCAATACACTCTACTATAGTTTATTTTTATGAACGAGAGAGTAATTAGCATAATTTTAACTGGTAGCTCCGACCACTCCATGGGCGTGCTCAAGATTAATTGAAAAATTACTTTGAATAATTGTAAAAAATAAATGAATTATTTCAGTGTTATAAAGTGTTATGTGTATGTAAACAAAAGTGACCTCTTTTATCACACACTATATTAGAACTGACTGGCCTACATTAAAAAGGGTTTTAAAAAATTCACATTTTTTTTTAATTTTTAAAAATTACAAAAGAGAAAAAGAGTTTTTAAACCCGTCTAAGGTATGTTAAATAGATGAATAAAAATATTAACATAAAACTTACAGCTACTTGTTACAAATCCAAATCAGATTCAGAAGATGAACTTTCAGAACCAAGATTTACAATAACTGGCTCGATCATTTTATCAGTAATATTGTCCAGCTTCCACATTTTTTCCTCTTCTTTAATAGTGTGATTTACTGCCTTTTCCCAGTTTTCAGGTTTTACATTATTTACGGCCTCCAAAAACAACTGTTTAACATCATGAATTTTAAAAGTGGTATTTTTTCTTGAAACTTCACTCTTTATCTGTGCCCATACCAGTTCAATCGGGTTTAATTCACAATGATATGGTGGGGATCTAAGTACTGTCATTCCACGATTTTTGGCAATTTCATCAATTTCGTATTTTTTAAATTTTTCTTTATGAAGGGCACACAACGAATAAAGTTCCTTTCTTATAGATCCGGGATGGTACGTAATATTTTTTGAACTCAGCCAATTCTGCAAGTCTTTTTTTAACCACTTGGTTGTGGGCAGTTCTTCTATAAGTCTGGAGTGATAACTTGCATTATCCATTACTATTACACAGTTCTTAGGAAGAAGATCTATCATTTGTTCGAACCATTCTTGAAAGACATCAGCGTTCATGTCTTCATGGTAGTCACCGGTACGAGTTGATTCAAAAGTTAATAAACCACCTTCAACAAAACCGTCTGAACTGCCAATGTGTACTATTATCAGCCTGCGTTACTTTCCTGATGGTGGGTTTAAACCAGTAGATAAGTTATTTACAAAAGCGTGCCTTTGACTTGTAACAGTTTCATCCTGCCAAAATTTATTTGGTGTATGCCCTCGTTGATCCATGTTTCATCAAGGTAAAATATTTTTCTTTTTTGGTTTCTCATTTCCTTTATGGTTCTTAGAAAATGTCTTCTTCATATGACAGTATCGGTTCTTTCTAATAAAATAGACTTTCTGGGATTCTTTTTCCAGCGGAAGCCTATTTCTTTTAAAAGTTTCCATAACGTACTTCGACTCATTTCTGGGTAATCCTTATCATCTCGAACTGAGACAAGAACTTTATCCAATGTTGGAAATTCTTGTCTAAAGAAGAATTCATGCACTTTCCGTCGAAGTCCTTCTTTAAAATGATATTCTATTTGAAATTTTGGTTTCCCTGGAGCATTACGTGGCATTTGAAAACTACCACATTTCTCTTCTTTAATAACTCTATAAATCGTAGATTTCCCAACACCAAGTGTACTGCTAACTAACTCAACGGTCTCATCAACACTTTCACATAAACGTTTGTCTGTAAATGATTTAAAACAATTAAATATTAATGTTTTTTCATTAACTATTAGAGGACCAATTTTTCGGCGTTTACACGGCACTTCCAAATTTTCCATAACACTAGTATACACAATAAACTGCACCTTGCAACTGAAGTACCTAATTTTAGTGAACTGTTAAGAATTTTGAATACGCCACTTGGACCTTCCTATATACAAAATTGAAAAACCCACTATCACATTTTCTGTGGAATAAGTTTAGAAGGTAATTATCTAGTCAATTACTGTCGTAGATTCCTGGAATTAAAGAATTAAATGTTTGATTGTTGAAACCCTTACTTCGTGGAATGCACTCATTTCAGATAAAATAAAACGTTTTATTTTATCTAAAGAATTAAACTTTATTTTGCAAATAGGCAAAGAATTAAACTTTATTTTGCAAATAGATAAAATAAAACGTTTTATTTTATCTAAAGAATTAAACTTTATTTTGCAAATAGGTAGGTACTTATTAAACTTTTATTGGTTATATATAACCAATAAAATAAACATCTTACATTTCTTGCAAATTCATTAGTACCTGTTAACCTCCATCACTCCGACACTGGCAACCTTATTTAGGGATTAGTAACCCTCACAACTATTGTATTCTATTCTGCTCCAACCTTTATACCTGGTGGTCATACTCAATTTAAAATTGTTTTCCTATATACTTCTGTAAACTTGTTGACAAATATCTGTTTTTCATTGAGTCACCCGTATCAACAGTTTAGGGATTTGCATACATAATTTATTGTTTTATTACTCTCTCATACATAAAAATACACTATAAATATCGTTTTCCATAAAAAAAATTATTTTTGTTTCTTTGCAAATTTTCAAATTTGCTGTTTATTGGTTTTTCTGTGTAACATTCTTGAGTTGTAATAAGTTTGACTTTAAAATTTTGTTTATTATTAAATACTCAAGGTTAAACTTTTTAAACTTTTTTAAACGCCAGTTTTTAGGAAAAATCTGAGCGTTCGGTTAATTTTGTACCCCAGTGTATGTTTATTGTATAATATGCATAATAACATTAAAATATTGTTATAAAAAAGAGCGTGATGTAACTCGATACTATTAAATGTACTTAATTTTCTTATCTTTATTATACCTTTATTCCGATCGTCAAACAAGTGACAAAAAAATTGTTTGATAAAAGTTACAAACATATCGTGAGGTCTGAAGACTTTTGGAAATGTTTTTTTTTTAAATACAGTTTCAAAGATCATTTATATTATGTATTTTGCCTTCATTCCGCTCTTGTTCTACTTTTAAGCAAAAAATGAGGATCCTAATGTAAACTTGTAGTTGTAATCCATTTAAATGTTTTTAATTGTTTTTCTTAATAAAACGACACATCGATTATATATCTAAACCAAGTAATCGTTTCTTAATTAACCACTACACGTCTATCAATGTCACCATTAACTTACAAGAAAAACACATCTTCGCAAAAGCTCTGCAGAAACACCTACTACTTTTATCGAGTCTCTCTGTTTTCTTTTTTGTCGACACTTCGTATTTTATTCGATATTCAGTCGGTCCATTAGGCTCGATTGTCCGTAAGAGCTGCCAATTGAAGTGCAAATATCTTGTAGTTGTTCAGAGTACAACGGCACCTGAACTTAACACACTTCCATCTCTTAAACTAGAAGCTAGATTTGCCTTATCGGGACGCCACCGCTTCATAACTTACAATCTTGCAGAACCGTAGCTAGCCGAGCTGTTAATGGTTTCGTCTAACGTTTTGTCTCATCTGATAATAATAGTTTCTAACATTGTAGTCCTAAAGGCGGTTTTGGAGAAGATAATCACACCTAAGATATTATTATGATCTGGTTTTCTTGCTTATGATATGATTAAGTTGACTTTTATTAATTAACTTAATTAATTATTAATTATAAAGCAAATCAAAAAAAAAAAAATTATACAATAATTTAAAATTCTCAGGGCTCATTTATCATATCAATTACATTGATTTGTTGGTTCTAGTATTTCTCAGTTGCTTGCTTTATCCAGGATAAACAAGGAAAATAGATACAGTAAAAAAAATCGGTTGCCTGTAAAGTCGGTTTTACGGGCGAAGATTTTACGTGACAACGTCTTTTTCTCGGTAGAATATTTATTGATATGAATATTATTAAATTGCACAATAGGAACAAGGAATTGAATGAAAATAAGAATTGCACAAATTTTAACTATAGAAATATATTTTGTTTACTAAAACATTGTACATGTAAACTTAAACTTAACTAATTTCTATTTGAGTGATTTTGTTGAGGATAGGACGATGATAGGAGAAATAGCATCGCACCAGCGGACCGATCATGTTTGAGTGGGAGAGAGACGCAAGGCATTCGCCGGTCCGGCGGGCCTCTCTCTCGTTCGGTGACTCACTGTAACAGACGTGAGCGGGCGTTACACTTTTTCATGAGTGACTCCGAGCCACAACCTAATTTAAGACGTTGTCACGTCAATAATAATAAGTACAGATAATATTATGTGACGTTCACTTGTGATTATATATATTTTAATATTTTTAATTTTAAAGAATCAATTTGAAAATCAAAACACTTATTCAGATCGAAGGTTCAAATTTTTGCTAAATAAATTTGAAATTAATTAAAATTTGTAAATGTAAATGGTAAAGTTGAAAATTAAAACATTTACTAAAATTGGAATTTGAAATTCTTGCTAAACACAGTTAAATTCTAACTCCGCGCGTGGTGATTGGTCGGTTTAGTTCGTTTGTTTGGTCGCCCTGTTTTGACAGGTTAGAAGTTATAATTTGTTATTTTAAATGTTTGACTAGCAATACGCGCTGTTTCTTCTCAATCGAATGAATTACGATTGATTGCAGAGTGATTTAAACTAATAATTTACTTAACACTATCAACATTTGTCAATAGTATGACATAACCTATAAACTCAGTTTCTCAACTTTTGTGTCAATCTAACAATTAATCAATCAATCATAGTTTACGATAATGAAATATTAGTGTACAATTATTTACCTTTATTGTTGTAGTTGTTGTAAATGACGAATCTAAGCACTCAGTGATGCCACTCCTCACGATTTATCGTGAGATCTCACGAATTGAAGACAAATCTCACGATCTCACGATTAAGGTCTTACATCTTATGATTTTTAAATTTTTTTTAAATTTCAAGTGTTTCTAATAAAATGCATGGGAGGAAATCAGCTTTTTTTAGATTGTCACCTTGAAATATCCATAAATTGACTGTATTTTTGTATCAAAGTGGGCTACTCCAATTAACTCAATTAATATACACAAAATAATATAAACAAAGCTTAAAAGGTTCTTTATGCTTTGAAAGTGGTTTATAAACAACTGAATTGTAATGTATATTTTACCGCCTTTAATAAATATGAAGTATAGACTAAATTTTGTGTAAAGAACAAACATTCAACAGACCTAATAGTAAAAACATATTGATTTAAGTGTGAATTTGAGATAATTTGCTGACAAAATGTTAAATCCTAAGAAAACAAAATTATGTTTTTATGTATATTCATTATACTTAATACTCTTGGGTAAAATACCTCATATCATATATGTCTTTAGACACAGTTAATAATTTTCATTGAAGTTTAAACTATAAAGAATGTTTACAATCCAACTTTAGCGATTCAACGCGCCTAATTCTCTAGTGCCGCGCGCAGCGGACCGATCATGTTTGAGTGGGAGAGAGACGCAAGGCATTCGCCGGTCCGGCGGGCCTCTCTCTCGTTCGGTGACTCACTGTAACAGACGTGAGCGGGCGTTACACTTTTTCTTAAATGACTCCGAGCCACAACCTAATTTAAGACGTTGTCACGTCAAAAAATTATAAACTTTTAAATACCATTTCTTTATTATACCATAAAACATATAAAAAAGTTCAAATGTTCTTCTAACTTTTATCATGTACAAACTTTCTTATATAATTGAAAAAAAAAATCTTTAATTTTGTTATCTCCTTTTTGAACCTTTATTTCATTTAATGTGAAATTTGCTCTAATTATTACTTTTTAAAGAAAAATAAATTTTAATTCTGTACAATACAAATATCCTGATGTTATTTTACTTTCAAATTATAGTCATTTTCCATCATATTGATAGCACATTATGTATGCAAATCCTCAACAGGTCAAAAAACCATAGGCGTCACCCTATACTTGTTTTGAAATAAATAAAAAAAATTAATATTTTAAGATGCCGTCAACAATTCATTATCTTTTAAAAAATCTTCTGTAAAATAAGTGTCCACTAATCTCACTATACCTTTTTTGTGCGTAAAAACGTCGGTATATATGCCACACGATTATTGTTAATTATACAGGTGTTACGGGTGATTAACGAGAGAATTCAATGTTTCACGAAATAAATTAATGTAAACAGTAATTTAAAGGTGATTATTGTTTTCTATACAAGTTATCGCCTGACACAAAAAGAACACCTTCTTTGAACGATTACCTGGAATTACTGATAAGGCTTCACTAATGATAGTTTAAGTAGTTTTTATGCCACATTACAGCTTATGCCAATAATATATATTAGAAATTGTTTGCATCTTCCATTTAGTTTGTAGATGTACATTGTTCATGTCTTACCTACCTACGTTTTTGGTGTCGATATTTATTTGCATTTAAAAATGACGTCGACAACAGGTTTTATCCCGGTTAAGTGTAGTTTTAAAGGTGACCCATTACCCTTTAAGTAATGTTCGTGAAATCGTCAACATGTGTTCAAATATGACAGGGGTTGGAGAAGCAACAATTTATAGATTCCTAAAAGAAAGAAAAGGAGGAACTGTTTCATCTCCCAAGAAGAGTGGAGGGAGTAAACCCTTGGAAATTGAAGAAATACATAAAAACATGATAAGACGCAGCGTCCACTCATTTTTTTTAACAAAGAATTTCCAACATTGGACAAAATCCAAACATTAATTAGAGAAAACGAAGATTTACCAATCATACGCAACAAGAGATTATGGGGACTATTGAGAGAGATGGGATTTCTTTGGCAAAAGAATAGAAGAAAATCCGTTTTAATTGAAAAAGATTACATTGTATGTTGGAGACGAGATTATCTAAGAACTATTAAAAAGTACCGAGAAGAAGGGAAAACAATTTTTTATTTGGACGAGACTTGGCTAAATGAAGGTCATACTGTACCATATCTATGGGTTGATACAAATGTGAAAAGTTCCTGTCAGGCATTCATCGAAGATGTATCTACTGGAATAAACAATATTCCCGTTGGAAAAGGACGCAGACTCATAATATCCCATATTGGAAACGAATACGGTTTTGTCAATGGTGGATTATTAAGTTTTGCCTCAAAATCAACCAAAGATTACCACGAGGAAATGACTGCTGACGTTTTTGAAGAATATTTTGAGCAAATGTTGGATTTAATTCCAAAAAATTCTGTCATAGTCATGGATAATGCTAGTTACCATTCAAGACTAGCAGAAAAATTGCCAACAACGGCATCGAAAAAAGGAGAGATAATCGAATGGTTGGATAAACACGCAATTGAGTACAAGGAGAATTCGACAAAAAAGGAATTATTACCTATTGTAAGGCAACATAAAGCAGCTTATAAAAAATATATAATTGATGAAATGGCATTAAACCGTGATGTAATTATTTTACGTTTACCCCCATACCAGTGTGATCTGAATCCGATAGAAAATATATGGTCTCAAGTAAAGGGTGAAGTCGGATGCAACAACAAAACTTTTAAATTAGAAGACTTATAACAATTATTAGAATATTCCTTATCAAAAGTAACTCCAGAAAATTGGAAAAGTGCTGTTAGTCATGTTCACAAAGAAGAAAATAAAATGTGCAATTTGGATAATATGACTGATGCAATGCTGGAACCGGTAATAATTAACATTGGAGTTGAAGATTTCTTAGATTCTGAAGAAAGCAGTGAATCTAAAATGGAATTTGATTAAAATAATATTCATTTTTTTACAAATCGGCCCCTGTTACGGCCACAAATTATTTTAAATATAACCAATAAAATAAACATCTTACATTTCTTGCAAATTCATTAGTACCTGTTAATCTCCATCACTCCGACACTGGCAACTTTATTTAGGGATTAGTAACCCTCAAAACTATTGTATTCTATTGTGCTTCAACCTTTATACCTGGTAGTCATACTCAATTTAAAATTGTTTTCCTATATACTTCTGTAAACTTGTTGACAAATATCTATTTTTCATTGAGTCACCCGTATCAACAGTTTAGGGATTTGCATACATAATGTGCTATCAATATGATGAAAATGGACTATAATTTATTCTGATGGACGAATTCTACTTTTTAAAACAATAACTTTATAACTCTAAGAATTTATGGATAAATACTTTATGCCCCATTAATAACAAATTTATATGGCTTTCAAAAAACAAATATGGCATGCAATACAAACACAACTCTTATGTCACAAATACTTTGACCGTTAATGTAGGCTCTGCTACGTTTTCCGACGGACACCTATTCTCTTTCACTGTGTTATCACAATCTGTCCAAGTTCTCCAACAAATGGGTTAATCTGATTCTGCAAATCTGCTTTCTCCTTTCACAATGTTTCAAAACAACACTCGTTCGGATTCTTTCCACAAATGAAAGCTCCAACTCGTTCAAAATAAGACCAGCAATCTTTAGGCCCAAGGATTTTTCTCCTCGACTGATGCCTCGTGTCCATTTTATATAATGCTTATTTTCTTTACTCACAGAAACTGGAACCTGTTCAGACACAAGGAATTTGGAATTATTGACTTGGTTTCTTTTCGCCTTCCACGATTCTGCTATCACCGAATTAACCACACAAAAACACAACTTGTAACACACTGCTTTCAACTGGACAGCTTGTTCTGGATGATAAAAACACAATGCTCAAAACTTTCTCGATCAATTTTACATCGACTCTCTATTCTCCTCCCATCGTTTTCCCAGAGTAGCAAATACCTCAATTTTTTGTATCGATCATATTTTTTCAAATTTAGTTTGTCTTTACTAAGGTCCTACCTACACTTGCACTTGATAATATTGTTATCGATAACCGAACAACAAGAATGGTTTTAGGTATGTTTGCCAAGGACGTGTGTTGTGTTTTCTGGGGATTGCTCAGCAGCGCTTTTCTTATGAGACATATGGATGAGAAGACAGGATGAGTGCTTCGGCAGTTTTGACATTTGGGAGCATTTGCTGCGTGTCTTGCAAAGGATTTGTGCTGTTGTCCGCAATTGGAAGAGATTGTGAATTTTTCAGGACATTTTGAAATGTCCGTTTTGACAGCATCTAAAGTAGTGCTTTAAACGTACAGGAATCGCACTGTTTGTTTTAAGAACCTTACAATGCAGTCCCTCACCGTCTATCCAAATGACGTTAGGGGGTACCTCGGCGAATTAAAGACTTACAAAGAGGGCAATTATGCGGATTCAGATATTCTCCCCTGGATGTCTTGTTGGGGGGGGGGGGTCTTTGTTCACTCCGGTCTAACAAATAGATGATAATTTGTTTGGAGATTTTTGGATGTGGATACTGGATTACGGGTTTCGTGTCACTCTCTAGGCTACGGAGATTTCGCTATTGTATTGCGGATTTCCGACTGAAATTCGCGAACATTGCTAGCGCGGTATGTGTTACCATTGGCTGAATTATTCGAGAGAAACTCATTGACTTTGACGGTTTGAAGGAAATTGCGCGGTTGCGAAATGCTGGAGGGAATGTTCTCGATTGACGATTCTTTACTTGCACAGATTATTTCGAGCTGGGAGCGGGGCACACTATGATGCGGTTGGGACTTTAGGTGCTGATGGCGATTGTGGACATGTGAGGAAGTAATAACCTGAGATGATGATGCGGTGTGAGGAATAGCTTGGGATTTAATAGAAAATGGTCTGATTTGTGTTGGGTTTTAGATAACTTTGGAAGCTGATGATTTGATTTATTGGAATATTTTAGAGCTCAAATGTTAACAGAGTTGGGAGTGTACAATTTTGCAGAATTTTAGATTAAATCCAAGTCGGTTTTGGGTTTTAAATATTCTGAAAAATTGGCGTTGGTTGGTTGCTCTTGCATTAAAATTGTTATACACATTAGTCAATACATTTTTCTGCATTTTAACTGAATTTGTTTATGGTTTTTCTGAACATATGGTTTGCCTCTTAGTCTTACGTTTTTCGTCATGGCCAGACATTTAGCCGTATTTCGATTGAGAAACAAAGTGATTAATATGTAAAAGTCTGTACTCTATTCGTAAAATATATACCTACAGATTTCAGCTCATTACTGTTTATCGCCTAATCCTAAATTGACTTGTCGACGGTCTGTGCAACATCCAAAATATTACCAAACAGACAATTATCCAGTATTCTTTTGATATCAGTGATCTGGTGTACCTAATCTACCTCAAGCTATACATTGAATATCTTTTAAGTCGCTGTATGAAAGAGTATACGACGTCAATCGATCCTTTGAAGTCAACCAAATATGTCAATAACGATTCGGACCAACCGACAGATCCTGGTCGACTACATATAACGCAGATTCTAGAGGAAGATTATCAGTGGTTGAGGCAAATGATATCAAGCATGTCTGAAAACGTCGGAACAAGTAATTTCGGAATACAGCCTATGAACTCAAATAAAAATTTAAGTTTACAATTATTTCATCATCATTCTGGCTTTACCACCCTTCGTGGGTCCTAGCCTCCTCAAGAATTTCTCTCCAGTCGTCCCTATCCATTGCCTTTCTCCGCCAAGCACGTATTCCCATATTTCTCATGTCTTCATCGATGTTATCAAGGAACCTTGTTCTGGGTCTTCCTCTTTTTCTCTGACCAATAGGTCTATCAAGGGTATATCTCTTAAAATTATTTAGTTCTTATTATTTCCCGACATTAAGTATAATTCTCTGTACAAAACTGGTACTGTTTTAGTAAATCACAACCAAATAGGAATGCAACGTAATTTCAATCTTTCTTTTTAGTTTATAAACAAGCTATAGTCACGGAGTGTAATCGATAAGACTGTATAATAAGTAGTGTTGCCTACTCAAAATAACTATTTAATCGAACATTGTTATCTTGATATCTGGAACCATTCGTTGAAAATTTAGAAAAGTTTACCAACTGAATATCAACTTAAAATGTATTTATAAATAACTCGGCAAAGAACGAGGTCTTTACATACGCTTATTCATCGTGACTCACTCTCTATTATTGTGATTGATTATAACCGTCTAGAAAAAAAGTGAAGTCATAGGATAAGTTCTTATTTATTGTCACTAACGACTGGTTTTAGATCTGAGCGCGTTCCCTAATTAATTTGTCCTTACAACACCATTAAACAAATCATCAATCATGCATTCGAACTGTATCAAAATGCTACTAGCGTTCTCGACATCAGAAGCTGATTCACTCCGTAATTGATAGAAAAATGCATGGTTGTGGTCATTATACCAGCGCACCAAGAAGACTATGTGTCATACTTAATAAATATCTTGTTTTTTTATTTAATTTTTAATTTTCTTATTTACAATCATCCATTCCACAAGATGTATCCAAAAATGTTGAACTCGATTTAAAACTCAAATTGTTCATTTAAAATCGCTAGAAGACGTCCTCGAGAAACATCTGAATCATTTGCGATGTAATTTTAATATGTACTATAAAAACCTAATTAAAAATGGTAGGTACGAATAGTAGAATATAGCATAATATGAGTAGCAAAACTAAAAAATTTATTAAAACAAACGACGAAAGTTAACGAGAAAAATCAGGGGTCTGAATTGTCAGTTTGGACTTCGACTGATATTCAATCATAGGGATGAACAAAATAATTCGGGAGGCAGTTAAAGACTGATGTGGGAACTCTCAATAAAATGATTAAAAAGCAAGCCACGAACAAAGGTTCTGCTTGGACAAGAAAAAAGTATAAGAGTTTCCATGTTGAAATATAGCTATAGTATGGCTTCAAAATTGTAGGCACTAAATTCCAAGAAATGGTAAAAACGATTCAGCGTTATTCTTATTCTTCCAGTTGGCCAGAAGGCAACTGAATAATTTAGACATCGAATTTTGTGGACTAACAAAAATGCAAAATATGCATACTGCAAGTTAAATAGCATAATCAAATCTATTTTATATATAAAATCTATTTAAGATCCGGCAAAATAACGTAAAAGATGGAAGACATATTAAGTTGTGAGATAGTACGAGATAAAGCTCTAGTTCTTATACGTGGCTAGTTGACTTCAATGACATTAAGATCGTTATGTGAATAATAATAATATGAATGTCCAAATAGGCAAAGAAAAACTTTTCTTAGTAACCATTAGTAAACATTCACTCCATCAAAACACCAATGAAAATGGAGAATTACTTATCAACTTTGCCAGTAGAAAAAACATGATCATCAGCTCAACTTTTTTCCCACACCGCGACATACACAAAGCGACATGAATTATGCCTGGTG
The DNA here is from genome assembly GCF_040954645.1 of Diabrotica undecimpunctata. NCBI lineage: Eukaryota > Metazoa > Arthropoda > Insecta > Coleoptera > Chrysomelidae > Diabrotica > Diabrotica undecimpunctata. Next base: position 10,361,745 of record NC_092807.1, read on the forward strand.
GAACAACCGCCAATCAAATTGATCATGTTTTGATAGACAAACGGACAGCAACAAGCATACAAGTTGTAAAGAACCAAAGTAGGAACCAAAGTAGGAACCAAAATTTAGTACAGATAAAATCTTCTTCTTCTTCCTATGCCTTCCCCATTAACGGAGGTTGGCGACCACATTTCTAAAAGTTTCTCCGTCTTTTGCAACACGGAACAATTCGTGTACGTCATGTTTGTCCAGTCTCCAATATTTCGCAGACATGACTTCCTCTTTCTACCTATTCCCTTTTTGCCATCGACTCTAACCTGCATGATGACCTACAGAAGACTATATTTATCATTCCTCAGTATGTGTCCAAGGTATGCAGTCTTGCGTACTTTTATTGTCCTCAACAATTTTTTGTCTCTACCCATCCTTCTCAGCACTTCATCATTGGTGACCCTGGCAGTCCATGGAATTCTCAACATTCTCCGGTATATCCAAAGTTCAAAGGCTTCAAGCTTCTTAACTATTTGCGCTTTTAACGTCCATGTTTCTACCCCTACACTAGTTGAGACCAGATGTAACATTCAACAAATCTCAGTCTCAGCGCAGTATTCAGATTGTTGTCACAGAACAATTGCTTGCATTTTAAGAACGCTGCCCTTGCCATTTCTATTTGTACCCTGATCTTTTGGTCTGGATCTAATTCTGTGTTGATATTTATCTCCCAGATATTTATATTTTGTCACCCTCTCTATTTGCTGTCCACCAAGGATTAGTTGTGCATTCACAGATAAAATACAGATGTAGAATTCAAATAAACAGGAGGGACAGGGAGCAACAAACAACTGAACAACTAGATATAAAAAAATTGGGACAAGATATACAACATAGATAGAGATATCAGACATAGATATCAAACAGCGCTATGAGACAGAAATAACACAAACATTAACAAATACAGGCAGTCTAGGCACCGAAGAGCATTGGGAAGAAATTAAAACAAAAGTAATTGATGCAGCAAGAAAAATCATCGGCAAAAAAAGGAAACAGACAAAAAGAGAATGGTTCAATGACGAGTATAAAAAGGTTATACAAAAAAGAAATTTAGAACACAAGAAATATATGGAAAAAAAGAACCACAGAAAGAAGAGCAAGCTACGAAGATGTAAGACGGAGGGCTGATAAAATATGCTGAGAGAAAAGAAAATACGAGAACGATAGTATACAGAAAATGAAAAAAAAATCCCCAAAGCAACGATATAAGGGAAGCGTATAGATATCTACGCATTTTAAGAGAAGGATACAAACCCGGAACAAACCTATGCATAAATCAAGAAGGGCAAATAACTAGTGATCAGAAATCAGAAAAAGAAATAAGATCAGTCTGTAAAACCTATGTCCAAACTCTCCTAGGGACGCAAGAAAATGAAGAGCCTATTGACATGCATCCACATTGAGGGAGACACAGAAAATATAGAACCCCCGACGAAGGAAGAGGTAAAACAAGCAATACGGGCACAAAAGAATAACAAGGATACAGGTATTGACAACGTCCCCTCTGAGCTGTATAAACTAGGTGGCGAACACCTAGTAAGACAAATGCATATGCTTATGAACAAGAATTTGAATGAGAAAAAGATCCCTAGCGGCTGGAAAATCGGGATTAATATGACCAATCTATAAAAAAAGAGGATAAACTGAAATGCGAAAATTATTGCGGTATAACCCTCTTGTGCACAGTGTATAAGTTTTTACTTATATAATAAATAAACGACTCCAACAACTAACTGAAAATATTGTCGGGGAATATTAAACCTGTTTTCGACAAGGAAAATCTACAACTGACCAGCTACTCACAGTGAAACAAATTCTAAACAAATCGTGGAAATACGACATTGACGTCTACAACATATTCATAAATTTCAAACAGGCCTACAACTCAATTTATTAATAGACAAAAATTATATCAAATATTGCATAGCTTTAACATCCCCCAGAAATACATCCAACCAGTGAAAACAACAATGGACTCGTCAACAGCAACTGTCAGAGTACAAAATGAGCTTACTGAGAACTGTTAATAATCCGGTAACGGCTGTTTACGTCAAAATTATTACTAAATTATAAATCAAACTACATAATATTTTAATCTATAATTTAGTAATGATTTTGACATAAAAATAAATAAAAAAAAAATACATGTGGGGTTAGCGTCTGCGTGAAAGTATGGAACTCTTACCAAAAAACCACCAAGCTTTCATAATTCTTTAGTGGCAAGAGTGTATGCGACGTCTCAAATCATAGTAGAAATTATTCTTGATCAATAATTTAATTTTGGATTAAAAAATACTACTAAATAAACTGTTTTTATTTACATTTGCTTTGTCTTCAATCAGTTTTTACTTTATAAAAAATTTAAAAAAAATGTTAATTGACGTTATACGTATAATTATGACTGAAGGCAACTAGCTCATAAGCTAATGTCTAAAGGTGAAAAACTATCATCATCATCATCAGGGCTTTTCATTCCGGGTGGAATGTTTGCCGCTCTTACTTAGAGCTCTCTGATTCGCTTATTGCGGTAAATCACTCCGCATTCCACTTGTATGTTGTCAAAGTTTGTTTTATGACTTGGCTTTCGTTACAATTCTTACACTCATTTCGATATGTGCATAGTTCCCTCCAGTTTCTCACTTCCAGAATTTTGATACCTCTCATGACCTGATCCTCCCATCTCTCTCTCTGGGTCTTCCCCTTGGTCTTTCAGTTGCTGGTTTCCATCTGGTGATCTTCTTAATTAGTATTTAGTATTAGTAATTAGTTTTTCCTTCTTTCTGTGTCCCAGCCATCTCAGCCTCTGTGCTTTAATAAATCTAACTATATCTTCTCCCTTCATTATGTCTCTTAGTTCATGGTTCATTCTTCTTCTCATTTCTCCGTTGTCCATTCTTATCGAGCCCATAATCCGTCTGAGGATTTTCCTTTCGAAAATTCTCAATTTTTCTTCATCTTTTTCCGTGAGGCACATTGTCTCAGCTGCGTACGTAATTACTGGTCTGATTGCATTTTTTAATTTTTCCTTTTTTAATCTTTCCTTGTCTCTTCCGATAAGAACTAAATCATCTGTATATGCAACTATTTGTGTTGAGGAGTGGGCTATAGTTCCTTTAATTTTGCTGGCCTTGACTGTTCCTTCTACTGCTATGTTGAATAATGTAGTTGACAGGGAATCGCCTTGTCGCACTCCTGTTTCTATTGCAATTGATTTTGTGCTACCTTCTTCTGTTGTTACTTTAGCTGGAGCTCCCTCCATGGTCATTTTTGTTAATCTGATTAATTTTGTTTGGATATCTTGATTTTTCATTTCAATAAATAATTTATTTCTTCCAATACAGTCAAAGGCTTGTCTGAAGTCTACGAAGAGGATGTGGAGTTCTATGTTGTGGTCGTGGCATTTTTCGATTGTTTGTGTAACTATGTAGATCGCATCTGTGGTGGATCTGCCTTCTCTGAATCCTTGCTGGTAGTCCCCAATTTTTTTCTCTGTGAATTGAGTGAGTTTTGCTTGATGAGGGCTGTTAGAATTTTATATGTTGTGATCAGTAGAGATATTGCTCTATAGTTGTTACAGTTTGTTACTTCTCCTTTCTTAAATAAAATTATCGATAGTCCTAATATAATGTAATGTAAATTATAGGTTTCTATCAATAATTTCCCACCTCTACTAGTTTCATCTCTTTTTATTTCGCAACGTATTATGTTTTTCCATCTTTTGCGTTATTTTGCTTTAAACACACTCATATCTGTATAGTTTAAGGCCGTTCCTCGCGATTCTGGGCATAGCTAAATTCCAATGTAAAAGTTTATATCAAATAACGCAAAAACTATGGCAGATATTGAGATGATTCTTTTTTTGTATGAAAGGTCTTAAAAAGTTCTAGTGCACTATTTGGTTGTAAATTAATAAATTGTTTAAACAATATTTTTTTTTTCAAATATTTTTGGTTAAAATAAACGTAAATTTTTTTTTTGAAATAGGGCACTACAGAATTTGACCCACTTTCCGAATCTGTTTTTATTTTTAACATAAAGTGTAACACAAAGCAGCTATTTGATATAAACTTTTTAAAAAATCTCAAAGTTCTGCTAAATGTTACTCTCTCTCGGTCAGTACAGGCTGTCTTTGTCGATAGCTTCTGGATTCTCGCCGACAGGTAGGTAAGAAATATACACTCTCTCATAAATAATGTTGAATGACATTATTAGGGCTTATTAAAGAGTAATACCCAAATATTTTGCAGTATTTGAATATGTAATTTGATTATTTATATTTATTGGACAATACCCAAATATTTTACAGTATTTGAATATGAAATTTGATTATTTATAGTTATTGGAATATTTATTTTAAACGTTTTTGTTAGTAAAGTTTACACAATATATGAAGTTTGTTTCGTCACTTGCTTGTCCAGTCATATTAGTCCAGGGTAATAAGGATTTTCTCGTGACACTCAATAATCCAGGTAGCTGACAACTTTTTTAGTTATTGTAGACCTATAAGAAGAAACCTATCTGTTTCCTGCCTAAAGTTCTAAGCCGTTTTTTAATGATTAACAATTTAATGCAAAAAATGCGATTTTTTCTATTTTTTGCACTCCATTAGAAAGCTAAATATTTGACATAAAATTACAAAATTTTATTTTTTAGAATATTGACAAAGCTTCAAAATGCCGATTTTTGAAAGTTGAAAAGTCAATTTGTTGCTTCGCAAACTGCAAAATAAGTGACAATTGACATTTGTTAAAAACTTTTAGTAAACTTAAACTTTAAACTTTAGAGTTCCACCCAAAGTTGGGTATTGGGGTACTTAACAAACCCTCAAAATTTGGGACCGATATATTAATTAGTTTAAAAGTTATTGTATTTGTTTATCTCAGAGACCTTTTTTTTACAATAACAACAGAGATAGAAAATAATAAAGATAGGGTAATTCTGTGGGTGACAAATGAAAGCAAAAGACTTAATACTATCAATATGCATTAAAAAAAATAAAAGAATAATCTATTATAGTCAAAAATCCTGATTTTTGAAATTATGTAGTTTATAAACACTGCACTTTTTTCATTCCTTTTATTAAAAGATATGTAGATGATTTAGTTTTGGCACTTCCTACTTATTCCACTGGAATAAGCTTGACCGTTCAACTGGGCCCGGACTACCTCCTTTTAATTCTTTAAACTCCTGTTTTGAAATTATTAATTTCAAAATAATACTCATTATTTTGTCTAATTACTTATTTAGTTGTCAAAACAGATACATTATTACCTAAAGAAGTGAAAGTGGTTTAATTTAGAAATTATATAGTAAATAATAAATATTTGAAAACTGATGCACATATTCCTCCCGCGATTTGGGCTTCAAGAACTAATTTTATAAATCGCACTATTAATAGACGTAAATCCTTTCATTTTAATTTCATGAATGTTTTTATTCGCCACACCTCAACATTTTTCATTTCAGAATATTTATCATCAAACTGTAATTCTACGTTAAAAGCCAATTTGTCAGAAAAAAAGTAACAAAAAAAAAACAAAAGAAAATATAAGACATAAAAAAAGGAATTCGGCAATACTGTGACCTCAAAATATCTTGTTATACATACCTGTATGTACCTTTGCTAAGTTGTGAATTAATTATTTAATAAATAATATTACTCTGGTATACTCCTATTATTCTAATTACACCATAACCGCACTGAATAGAAGACCTCCCGCTCGCTTTATTGTATAGACCCAAGACTTTTCACTACAGGGGGTAGGTGTCAGGTTGTAAGTAGGTAAAAAGCCCAACTTTAGTACAAGATGACGTTTAGACTATTCTTCGTGAATAGATTTTGTTTTTGTAAAGAAAGATATTTTTGAAATAGATATCGCACTGAATTTTACCGTTAGGATTTTCGAGGATAAGCCTTAAAGGTTTTTTTTTTGTTGCGGATTGCGTTCCAAGTTTACGCTTTTTGACAACAATGTAAAGATTACGTACAACGAGACTTTATTAATGTTTGCTCTGCAAGAGCATACAATTCCATTCGGTTAATTAACCATCCACACCTCTACAATTCAGACTAGCAGTCAATTTAAATAAATACTTGAGTTATTATTAAATGAGACCTGTTTCTTAATAAAGGAAATATTAATATACCATTTAAAGCAAATATTAATATATTATAAATGATTACGAAACGGTAATTTAAAATTAAAATGACTAGATTGTTTTCAAAGATGTGGCATTTGTAGTGTATTTCGTATCGATAAACTACTTCATAAATAAATCCTTGGCATTATCTAGAGAAGGGGTCGATTTACATAAGAGAGGATGCACGTCCTTTTGTTTATGATGACCTACAAGACTGAAAAAATCCTTGGGTTTAGTTCTCATAGGAAATGGTAATAAAAGTGTAAATAATGCTCATCACGCCCTTTAAACATTTTTTTATGTTATGTCGGTATAACTGAGGAATGCAATTACAGATATTAGTAGATAAAAGTTAAGGGCAAGTTAAAGATAAAATGAAAAGAGTTACAACAAAGGTAGACTGTTAATGATTCGCGATAATAATAATAACGAATACAGCACGAACGGAGCAGGATTCATAATAAACAAAAAGCATTACAGAATATGTAAGTACATTTAGAGGAATTTCAGACAAAGTAATCTACATGATATATTAAAAATGAAAAGAATGTCACTTAAAATAGTGCAAATATATGCACCTATATCAACGTACCAAGAAGACATAGATGTATTTTACGATGAAGCGACAAAGACTAAAGTTAACAAAGAAAATCACTACTACTACTACTAAGGATTTCCACAGTTTTCACTGTCTTTCTTCACTCAACCGTTTTCTCCAATTTTCCCTGTCATTCCAGTCTCCATCTCGCAGGGTTCTTTTCTCCATAGCCTCGTCGATTTCATCTCTGAATGACCTTCGGGGTTTTCCTCTCTTTCTTCTTCCAATCGGGCTCCATTCTGTGATTTTGTTTATCCACCGTCCTCTGTCTGCTCTTCTGACGTGGCCGTACCTTGATAGTCTCTTCTCCCCTATATAGTCGATTATGTCTGATTGCACTCCCATTTTCCGCTTAATCTCTGCGTTTTCAATTCTGTCTCTTTTTGTAAGTCTACAGCTTCTCCTCAGGAACTCCATTTCTACTGCTCTTATTCTACCTCTATTTCTCTTGTTTATTGTCCAGTTTTCGGACCCATATGTCAGGATACTTCTTGTCAGGGTGTTATATATTCTCTTTTTTGTCTTTATCGTAATGTTCTTATCCCACAACACTGAGTTTAGTTGTCTTATACAGTTTCTTGTTTGTCTCAGTCTGTTGTTTATATCTTCTTCTGTTGTTCCCTGGTTCGATATTATGGTTCCTAAATACTTGAATTTATCTGTTCCATTTATTTGTCTTCCCTCGTCTATCTCTAGGTTTCTCATATCCTTGTTTTCTGTTGTTAGGTATTCGGTTTTCTCTAAGTTTATTTCCATTCCGTTATTTTTATATTCTTCTTCTAGTTTTCTGAGCATAAAGCTGAGATCTTCTTCATCTTGTGCGATGACTACTTGATCGTCGGCAAAACTTAAGGTGTATAGGTATTCGTCTCTTACTGGTATGCCCATTCCTTCGCACTTTCTCCTCCATGGTTTGAGTGTCTTTTCCAAGAATATTTTAAACAGAGTAGGGGACGTAGCACAGCCTTGTAGAAGTCCTTTTGTCGTCTTAAATGGATTGTAGGCTTTATTTCCACATTTAATAGCCGAAATAATAAAGAAAATCAAACTGCCGAAATTACCAGAAGAATAAGGTTAGCGTGGGCAGGATTTGGAAAACTGAGTTGTATCTTGAAAAGCACTAAAATAGAACAATATTTAAAAACCAGAATTTACGATCAGTATATCCTCCCTATACTCACATGGTATACTCACTATGGTTCACAGACGTGGACACTCACCAAGTCTAATATGGATAAAATAGTAAAAGCACAAAGAGCGATGGAAAGATCAATGCTCGGCGTGAGACTTACAGACAAAAAAAAAACAAATGGATTAGAAGCAAAACCAAAGTAGAAGACACAGGAGAACATGCTGCCAAAATAAAATGGAGCTTCGCAGGACACAATGCCCGACTGAAGGATAAAAGATGGAACCACGAAATACAACAATGTCGACCATGGTTAGGAAAGAGAAGCAGAGGAAGACCACAAATGAGATGGGCTGATGATATTAAGAAGATCGAAGGACACAACTGGAAGCAAGTGGCGCAAAATAGGAGACACTGGATTGATTTGGGGAAGGCCCTATATCCAAAGTTGGATTACTTAAGGCTGAAGAAGACAAAGTCACTCAAAGAACGTAAAATACTATTACCAATGATCATCGGAAATTTTAATGCAAAATTAGGAACAGAACACCATGATGAAGAAATACTGATAGAAACTTTTGGCTACGGATCTAGAAACAATAGAGGCGATACCTTATTGAATTATCTGGAAGGGAAGAATCCATTTGCGATAAATTCGTTAAAAAAGCTCTAAAGGAAGTGGACATCCTTTCAACAGAAAAGTTTATTATATGCGACATAACACTGCTTAACCATTTCACAACTGGTAGTGAGCATATATTATATAGAGTGAAGGTTAGTATCATTGGAGAATTAAAAATGAAAAAAAAAAAAGAACTAACTTGCAACATTTAGATATGGAAAAATACAAAAAAATAAACAAGGAATCCTAACTAAAGGAATTGAAGCACCGATGATATTTCAACAGAAACATTGGGAAGAACACTTGTTCGGCAAAACAAGAGACTGACAATAAAACATTCGGTGATAAACAAAACTATTAAGAAAAGGATAAAAGGAACACGAAACAAAAGTAGAAGAAATAATTCAACAAAACAAAAATAAAAAGTGCTTACAATCAAAACTGGGAAAAATACAAATAAATCCCATTAAAAACATCCATGGAGAAGAAACAATAACGAGACAAGTGTCATAAAAACACAATATAAATTAAGTAATATTAATATAATTAAGTAAGGGGAATAAAGAGGTAGAATGCGAAAACATGCGAGTTGATTCCAGTTTACTCCAATTTGATCTTCTACTCAAATGCGACTCTCATTTTTACGCTGGTGTACCCTGTAAACTGAGCAACCCAACTAGAGATCCGCTATCCAACCCGGGTGGAAAGTTGGGTCGGTAACTGACGAGAGCGGGTGAAATGTCCCTCCGAAAAGGGGGTTTGGCGTTGGGTTACCTACTCAACCCAGTAAAAAACCTTTTGTTATGAGAGCTACAAAGAAAAAAACCGGTCTAACCTACAACGAACTCGCAATAGAAATAGGGATAATGATTTAAAACCTTGCACGTAGAACGTAAGAAGCCTTTATCACCCTGGAGCCACGGCTCTGCTCATAGAAGAAATAAATAAAGCCAAAACAGATATCATTGCTTTACAGGAAATGGGGTGGACTAGCTCAGGTATCCTGGAAAAATTAACTGCAATATTTACTACGGTGGGCATCCACCCGATACGAATTTGGTACCGGATTTATTGTAAGCAGCAAGGTCAAACATAGTATAATTGCTAGGATGTCAGATCACGAATACACGAAGACATTTTTAAAACCAGAGGGCCCAAGAGGGAAGGGGACCTACAGATTCTAAGGGTCAGAAGTTGCCAGGAATCGACAGCAGTGGCGACTTCTTTGTGAGCAGGCTAAGATCCACAACGGATTGTCGAGCCACTTATGATGATGATTAATTAAGTAGAAAAAAAGAGGTATCTAAATATGGAAGACAACTAAGCGCTCCTTTGTTATTATGATTATAATATCTTAAGCTTTTTCAAACTGTGTAACTGTTTTGTCTGTAATAATGGTAAGCTGAACAAAGTTAAAGATCTCGTTGAAAAATAACCACGATATTTCAAAAATAAGAATAAAAATAGTGATAACATCGACGTAAACACTCGATACTGGTGAGTAATTGTAGAAAATTAGCCGTGCATGTCGGTAATAAGGGTCAATAATTGCGTGAGTTTTTCTCTTCAACATTGCATTAAATAAGTGCATTTGCTGATACTGACAGCAGATATGAAAACCAGACTGCAGACTGTGCGTCTCGCCAAATCGGTATATATATACACAAAGAGTATGTTTTTGTAACGTGCTACGGACTATTTGGTTTAGTATGCATTTAAACAGAGTATATACTTTACGTAATAACACAGACTTTTTAACCGAAGAAATAACAGAGACAAACTTAGCTTCTTGGAGCCGAGAATAGGATACAGAAAATATCATACGTGCCATACTTCTTAAAAAAATATAGAAAACTATTGATTCATTGGCATAAAAAACAATACGTCATATAATAAATGTTTCTTCCCTTTCACGTAAGTACAGTGTATACTATATACCAGCGTTAGTCAAAATGTGCTCTGCAGAGACCCCGTGCCCCGCAAATGTCATCTTGCCTATATATTCTTCATCAAATCATCTTTTCTCTTTTTCCCTCTTCTCTTCTATTATTATTACTCCATGGTGGCACAAGGACACACAGAAATTTTAGAGATTCAAATTAAATTTGATTTTACATGTGTTCCAATTTGAATTTAGTTCAATGCCAGAACGTTATATTAGGAAAAGATATAGGTAAACATAAGAATGTAACTCATATTATAATACAGTACATATTTACATGGGACGAAAGACCCATGAGTGAAGTTTATAGAGACGACCAGCTGACTGGCCCTTCAATCACCAAAGAGGAGATAGAAAAGGCAATATTAAATTCAAAAAACAATAAGGCACCTGGACCAGATGAAATCCCGTCAGAAATACTCAAATTAGTGGATGAAAGGGGAATTTCAGCACTACACAAAATATTTAACTTAATTTATGAAACTGGCTGCTATCCTCAACAGTGGTTACGCTCTACCTTTATTCCCCTGCCCAAGAAAGTCAATGCAAAAAGATGCGAGGATCACAGACTCATTAGCCTGATGAGTCTCACTTTAAAGATATTCTTAAAAATACTACATCAAAGATTATACAAAAAATGTGAATGGGACATCAGTGACTCCCAGTTCGGGTTTAGGCAAGGTTTAGGAACACGAGAAGCAATAGTAGCAATACAGGTGCTGGTCCAAAATGGTTACGATCAGAAGAAGGATGTGTTCCTATGCTTTTTAGATTACCAAAAAGCGTTTGATCGTGTCCAACACCACAAGTTAATGCAGATCCTCAAGAAAGTTGATATAGACCAAAAAGACATAAGATGCATTGAAAACTTGTACTGGCATCAAACGGCACAGTTAAAAATAAACAATTCTATATCCAAACCCATACATATAAGAAGGGGCGTTCGACAGGGATGTGTGCTTTCCCCTCTTTTATTTAACATTTATTCGGAAGCCATATTTCAAGAGTCTTTGGAGGATGCAAAGATGGGAATCAAAGTAAATGGAGTATTGATCAACAACATACGATATGCTGATGATGGTGTCTTAATTTGTAACAACATAGTCGATCTTCAACAACTTGTCACTATAATCGGAGAATACAGTAAGCGAATAGGATTAGAGATTAATACCAAAAAAACAAAATTTATGATCATCTCCAGAAACTTGGATGCACTTGAAAACTCCACCATAACACTGAATACTAAGTCCATTGAAAGAGTGAGTAAATTTAAATACCTGGGATCGTGGCTTTTTGAAGACTGGGCATCGGACAGGGAAGTAAAATGTCGCATTGAGCAAGCTCGACAAGCTTTCGTAAAATTCAAGAAGGTACTGACTTGTTCAGAGTTCGATCTTCAACTGAGACTAAGGTTTACTAAGTGCTACGTGTGGTCAGTGCTGCTATATGGCGTAGAGGTCTGGACACCCAAAACGAGGGATATAAACAGATTAGAAGCTTTCGAAATGTGGCTCTATCGCCGTATCCTAAAAATACCATGGACAGCGAAAATCACAAATATAGATGTCCTTAAAAGAATAAACCAAGAACGCCAACTTTTCGAAACCATCAAGAAAAGGAAAACGGCATATCTAGGTCACATCATGCGAAATGAAAAATACCAGTTCCTCCAACTTATAATCGAGGGTAAAATTGAAGGGAAGAGAGGAATGGGACGCAAGAAAATGTCCTGGCTCCGAAACATAAGGCAATGGACATTGATTAACGACATACAATATCTGATACATATTGCAAGAAATAGAGAATTAATGGAAAATGTGATCGCTAACATCCATTAGTGGATTGGCATCTGAAGAAGAAGAAGACATATTTACTAATGCGCGACCTTGTATAAATAACGGAAGTAGAAGCGAAAAGGTAGATAGACAGAAATCGATTAGTTAGCATCGCTGTCACATTTTATAATGTAGTAGCAACCCGACCTGGGACAACATTTTTCGTGTTAAGTTAATAAATTAAAAAGTACAATCCGTTTTTCTTTGGAAAAGTTGTAACGTGTCAGAAGTCCGATAAGTTACATCCTGTCCAAATTTCATTTTTTTATTCAACTTTAAAATACCTCGTACATAATTTTAAATTTTGTAAAAGTTCCCAAGCAATTATTTTAGACCGATACTACTTCCTAATAAAATACCATAATTTGGAAGAGAACTGTAGAGCGAACTTTAAGAAGAGAAACATAGATAGGAGAAGAACAGCTGGAGTTTATGCCAGGAACGAGGACAATGGATGCCTTGTTGATTTGAGACAGTTAATAGAGAAATACAGCGAGAAGAAAAGATAGCCACATTTGATATTTATAGATCTTGTAAAGACGTACGACACAGTTCCTAGACAACCTAACCTAGACAAGGGCTCTGGAGATATATGAGAGAGAAATGGATTCCTGAGAAGTACGTAAGGCTCGTGAAGGATACGTATGAGGGATCGACACCAAACTCCTTACCTTTAATCTTGTTATGGATGTACTGACAGAGAAAGTAACGGAGGGAGCTCCCTGGTCAATGCTCTTTGCTGATTATATCGTGTTAGTAGAGCAGAGCAAAGAAATGTTGGAGGAGAAGTTGGAGTGTTGGAGAAGGGCTGTTGAAGAGGGAGGATTTAAGGTTTAAGGCATGTCGAAAACGGGTGTGAAAAGTTATATTATGCCAGTTCTTAAATCTGGAGAGAGAAGTACACAAAATTATAGGAGTTTCTACAATCTTCAATTGCTAAGGTTTTCGACAGCCTGGTAAGTTCTCATCTAATGCAAGGAGATTATTGTTAATGAGCAGCATGAAAAAAAACCCTGACTAATATGTTGTTATACCAAAGTGAGATTGTTAAAGCGTTTGAAGATCTTTGGCGGGAAGATGATATCTAAAAAAGAAAATTATCTTCCGTAAACTCTCAACTCCATTTCCTGTTCAAACTTCAAAAAACGACTCGGAATGCGCCTTTTACAATAAAAAGCAGGTCCTTAAGCAAAAAATCACCCTATTCTTTTGTCACTTAGCATAGATTAATGCCAACTAACCCTCGTATATATTATAATCAGAAACAACAATTGATCTAAACTTGAATCCTTTAAAAAAATATATTCCTGGACAAGGAAGGTTTAGGAAAACAATGTGAGATTGCACCCTGTAGCTACTAGTAAATGATTTTAGTAATTGATGCTTATTCAACAACATTTAAAGTATCATCTTAGAAGTTCCGCTTAAGTGATGTTAAGTAGAAGTATATAAAGACATTAAAAAACATTTTGAGTAACGATCTGATCTCCGAAGGCGATATTCTCGCTTCCTGGTGTACCATCGGCTCCTCTCTCCGCCGTAACGCCCCTGTGAGCGTTACGTAATCATACGTTTGAACTAAATTATGCATTTCCATTTCCATTAGAGTAAGCTACGAGTGGTTATTGGTACTTATTCGAAACGTATATCGCGCGGCTAAAAACCGTTCGATGGGTCGGTGGTAATTTCGCGAAATACAGGTAGTTATTTTTGCGTAATAACCGACTTAGTTCCAGGTTATTTTCGCTAGATTATCGGCAGAACAATAATTAGAATTGCAGAGCCGTATTTCACGCCAACTTGTTACTTTCAACAGCCAAAAAGTATCTATTTGCATACAATTTTTGACTATGCTCAGTGGCCGAGATCATTTATATAGGTCAAATATTCAGATTAGTAAGAAACGCATTTTGGAGGATAAAGATCCCTTAAACAAAAATGTCAAACACTACTGACATAGTAGATAGACAACAATGATTAATACTAGGGCATTTTTATAGCGTATACTTTCACGAAATCAATATTTGATTGTCTGTCGGAGTTGCAAAGAAAATACTGGGAATAAATTCCACACAATAGTTCAAAATTCCCTCGTGTAGGCTCGAAAATGCATGTACCTATCTTTAATATTTATAAATATTAATTCCTCTCAGTGTTCAAAGTTAAAGAATCAATCCAGAATACAGCAAAAATAAGAAGAAGAAAATAATAAAAAGCTGGAATGCAGACTGTAAGTCAACCAACATGATTTGCTATCAGTAACAGTACTAATTTTAAAACTGTTAAACATCCATTAATGAAAAATGTTTTCTACATTCTTTTATCAAAAATGTTCTAAATATAAAATCGATTTAACCTAAATTCCCAAGTATCCATTCTCGAGTCCCTAAATTATTTTTCTTATCGCATAACAATATCAGTGTGACTAAATTTCGAGTGTCAAGTCATCGCCCCCTGCAGAGCCAACCACCTTGTTCACAACTAGTTTACGCCCCGTCCAAAACATAAATAAGTTTTTTCGACAATGGGACCAACGAAAAATCGTGAGCCTAATAATTTGCCACCGACCGACAATGGTTTAATTGTCTGGGATTTGGGTTTAACTCGCATCTGGTCATTACATATTTCATTTGAGGGATCTTTTGTGATTTGTGTTGAGGTATGTGCCACTATTTTGCCTTTCGAGCATTGCAATTTGTTTTAATTTATCTGAAATTCAGAAAAACGGTAGATAATGAAAAGATATTTTTTTCTACGGGCCAAAAATATTTACTGTCATCAAAATGTCAGATCTGAACATCATCATCAACCATCTGCCAGACGAAACAAAGACCACGGTATAAAAATAATGTAAAAAGGAACTAATAATAATAAAAAAAGTGGTACAGTAGGCGGTACCGTAGACTAGCGCGAAGCTTCTTACTATGTTTTCTGTATTTTATGCGAGATGCATAAGATACAGAAAAGATAAAAGTAATGGAAGACATTGAAGAGACAACACAGAAATGGGTGAAAGAACAGAAGAAATAGAAAACTATAAGAGAGGGAAGGAATAGTATTCGTAGCAAATATCATAGCGAAAATCTGTTTTTCAACCCTATCAGTCGACTGAAGCTGTAATTTTAAAAAAGACAAAAGACAAGAATGGCCAATGACGCAACATTAGAAAACGATTTGAGTACTCTTACAATACATAGAGACACTTAAAGTATCTCATAAAAATAAGAGAACGGGATGATGACAATAACAAGGACGTAAGCCTACAATTTCTGGGGAGGAATGAGAACTGATGTAACACAAGTTGCTAAAAATACACTGTCTATCAAATGTTAACTACCTAACGAGAAAATTGTTAAAAATAGCAGATCTGTAAGCTTCTCTCGAAGAGATTGTGATGGTGGAAGTCAGACAGTGCTTTAACAGAGACCAAAATAGCAGTGACCTCTAATTACTACCAGGATAAAATTGAGTTCTAGTAAAAAATAAGGCACATAAAAAATGTAGAATCAGAGCTGGGTATCTTGAGCCGATAGGTGCTCCTTATGCCTTTAAGATGGTCAATTGGGACCACAGAGAAGTAAAAATAGACGGCGAAAACCTTAAGCATCTCCGTTTCACAGATGACATTGTCCTTATCACAGATAATTTAGGAGAAGCCACAGATATGTTAAGTGAATTAGACGTTGCATGTTCGAAGGTGACACTTAGAATGAACTTGATCAAAACTAAGTTTATGACAAATATGGTCCCCAATAACCCTTTAACTATTCAAGACAAAGTGGTAGAACTGGTGGAGAAATATACGGAATTGGGTGATGTGACGTTGCGGGGCCGAATAAGATACGAAGATCTGCGAAGAAGGAGGAGTATTGCTGATGTTGCGAAACGCATAGCGGAACTGAAATGGAACTGGGCAGGTCATGTACCGAGAATGCACGATTCACAATGGACGAGCAAAATTACAAATTTGATGCCAAGAGCAGACAAACGTAGTAGAGGAAGACGACCAGTACTACCACCGTAGTATAGGAAGAAGTTGGGCTGTCGACATCAGGAGTATCACCAAAAATTGGCAACAAAGAGCACAAAAACGTAAAGAATGAAGGAGTTTAATGGAATAAATGAAGTCTGGACGATGATGATGATGAGGTGCTGAAGATGAGTCTAACGGAGTGGAAAGCTGTTACTGAAGAACTCCCTAAAACAAAACGTGGGCAAACGTAGCTTGCGGAGATCAAAAGTGAAGTTGATACTAACGCGTCTTGATAAAGAAAATAAAGAAATGGGCAAACCTTGACTTGTAAGTCAATGTCACTGAATATCCGAGTCGACAATGATTTCGAGGAAGGATTAAACAAACTTTTATAGTTATATAGAAAGAAATCTATCTAGGCTATAGACACTAACGCACCAAAGCCGGTATGGGATCGAAGCAAACGAAAGAAACGCCATTCTTCTTCATGTAACATCTCCTCTAAGAAGGTTTCCAACCCTCATGGCAATTCACACTTTCGATACCGCTGCTCTAAAGAGGTCAGCAGAAGTGCAGTTAAACCAAGCTCTCAAATTCTTTAACCAGGAGATGCGTCTTCTTCCGAAACTCCTTCTACCCTGTATTCTTCCTTGTATTATTAACTGCAGTAAGTTATAACGCTCGCCCCTCATGACATGTCCCAGATATTGCAGTTTTCTGACTTAAATTGTATTTGAAACCTCTTTATCTTTTCCCATTCTTCTCAACACCTCGACATTCGTGACTCTATCCACCCAACTTATTCTTAATATCCTTCTGTAGACCCATAACTCGAAAGTTTCTAATCTGTCCGAAACATCTTTCTTTAATGTCCATCTCAGAAGTCTTATCTTTAAAGAAATTGAAATGTCCCTGCTGCAGAGTACTTTTTTCAGTTTGCTGAAAGAATTTCTTGCCTGCCCTAAGAAACGCCATAGGAACAAATAATTTGAATACTCAAAATTATGGGTATATTAAACACTAAACTGGGAACCTGTATTTTCTATTGATATGTTCTGTATATCTAGAAAAATTCATGATACTCTCCATAGAAAAGTTGATGATTTTGATCTAGAGCACGGGACTTCCTGGTGGAATTTAAAAGACAGCGTTACGTACTTGACCTAGTGTCTCGAATGAGGGAAGAAGGAGGAAAGAACAAAATAAATTATTGAGAAGATCCTCTTGAAAATTGAAACACTGATTCTACACTTATCAAATCTCGGGAGATTTATTGTATGACTTAAGAATAAATCTGTACTTAGCTTAGAGATTGATACGATATTATACACCTATATATTTTTTAATAGAAATACTCGATGTGGTAAGATTACTGCACCTAACAAAATCAAACAAAACGCCATGGAAAACACGTCTTGTCCCCAAAACAACTCACACAGAAGTGGCTAGTTTCTCTTCAGAAAGTTACCAGCCATAACTTTCTAATCCCATTCTTACCCATTAATTTAAAAAAAGTCACTAAAATTTATGGCAGAAAGTTGTGTATGTGTATCAAATCGGGGTCTTCAAGTTATCTCCCACGGTTTAGAGGATACAATTTCGATAGTGCTTATCCCGGGACGGAAAATCATGTTGCACTTAAAAAGTTATCATGGCCGTTTAAAAATTGAAAAGCTGCATGGTCACTCAGTACGTCCGTATGTTATAAAATAAAAAATAATTTACAACACAAATCTTACATGCGCATGTGTACATTCAGTTTGTTATACAAATATTTGGAGAAACAGAGAGTAGAGATGTCTACTTAAAGTGGCCACTATACTACTCGCGAAGTTGATCGAAGTTCAGCGACTACGAGAGTGTAGACAGGTACTTCATGCGACTTCGCTTCGCTTCGTTCTACTTTTTCGCGTCCGAGTCAAAGGGTCTGAAGTTGGAATACGAAGTGTCACACTACATTACTCGACTTCACGAGTATGTAGAGAGTCACCTCGCCTCGATTAACTTTACTTCGACACTTCGTCCGAAGAACTTCGATCGAGAGTGTATACGGCGTTTAATATTTACAGGTGCGAAAGTCCGACGAAAGAGCTGCTGAAGCCCTGGCGGCGATCGAGGATACTGAACATCGAGAATTGGTGGATTTAGAGCTTTTGTTTTTCTTCTTCTTCTTCTTAGCCTTCTGTCGTTGGACATAGACCTCTCCCAACTTCTTCCATCGCTCCCTCTCCTGAGCAACATATTTCCAATTTGTTCCGGCTATTCTTTTAATATCATCAACCCATCTCATCTGTGGTCTTCCTCTTGGTCGTTTCCTTTCGTAAGTTTCGTTTGTCTGGCTTATTCATCTATTTAATTCGAAATTTCATCCATTATTATCATTTCGCCGAAAAGTCGCACTCTTTGGTCACTTCTGCCTTTCTGTCATATTTTTCTATCAGTACATCGGATTTATTAATTACATACTCTATTTCTTTTCTTCTTAAGTTAAATGGCAATCAGTTATTGAGACTCCAAAGGGTGTACATCCTATAGAGCCTACTACACAGTCTAAAATCTTTTTTCATTCCAAATTTACGTTAGACAATCTGATTCAATTCATTGAAACGATTAGTTCTTGTAACGACAATTCATAAATGTTATGTAGAACAAAATCTTCTCAATCCAGTCCTGATAATCAAAGATAAAAACCAACCACAAATTGCTACTACAGGAAGAATATTTACCGTAAGAAATGGATAATTTTATTTAATATGAAATGAGGTTTGCTAATGAACGTGCATGCATTTGCATTTTTATTTTCAAAGGGCAGACACGCTATTTCTAGTGTAAAAAGTTGGTAGATGATCACTTCCTGGAAAACAATTAGTTTTTCTAACACGACTCTTAGAAGTGGTTAGCAAAGTTCGCAATACAATGCTTACATTTAAGTTTTTGCTCAAACTGCCGGGCTAAAAACCACTCTTAACCAAGAGATAAGGATAAGGAAATCATTTATTTGTGATATAGATTACAAATTCTCGTTGCAGGTAAATTTTAGTTCACCAATTATTTCTTTGCTAATCGCCACGACTTTGTTATTTGTTTTAGATCATTTGTAATGTGAAAGCTTAGCATTTTTTAGGCATATTTCAAATGCCTCAAATTTGTTGCCAAAAATCAAAACCGAAATTTCATGCCATAGGTTTTGAAGATTAGTTTTTAACAATGGAAATTCCATAGTGACCGGTTAAATAAATTCTTGGTAAATCGATTTTTTCGTTTTTTCCCACACGAGGGGAGGGAGTGGTTTTAGGGGAAGCCAGAGTGTAGGAATAGTAAATTTTTTGCACACTTTTTAAGGTCCAAAAATTAACATTCTCAGAAAAATTCGTATGATTTTTAGATGTTCGTATGTTTCGGTAATTGAATGATATGCTGGAACAACGTTGTAACCACCAATACTTTCATACAGTCCATCTAATTTACAAACCGTTGCACGTCATCGGCGTCATAGCCCGTGACGTCACATGATACCAACACGAAATATTTAGGCGGTAGGTGTGTTCTTTTTTAGAATCACTTTGCCGAGTACACTGGCATTACAGCCACTAGACATATTTTATTATATACGCGTAGAACTAATATTTAAAGATTTCTATTAATGTTAACTTAAAGAAATACACAATAATATGTTTCATTTAATTTGTATAAATGCATTATAAAGCGTTTTTATGAAGAACATTTGTTCGGAACACACTGTAACTGTAATCGAACGATAGTGAAATTTTGGCATAAATTGATAACACTTATTTGACAGTTGCGGTGTTGACACTTTTTGTACTTTATTATTTTAAATTAAAGGTAAAGTGAATACCTTTTGTTTTATATTTTTACCTATTTAATAAAATCTGTTCTTTTTAGAACAAAATTAGTGTGTTTTATTTCAAAAATGTCACGTAAGAATTTAAATTGTCGTTGTAAAGAGTATAATAATAATTATGTGACCTATTTGATTTAAAATGGATTCAGGATTTTTTTATACTTTGGCAACTATGTCAACTTCGATCTCTGACGTAGATAATGACGTGCAACGGTTTGTAAATTAGATGGATTGTATGTGGGTTTTCCATGAAACAATGTTCTATGTGCATAACCTAAGGTTATTTCTGTTGATATTAATGTTATGCATCCTATAGGCTGTCATATTAAGTACGCTCACAAAAAACTTATTTTTTTTTCAAAATAATCAATTATAAGGTGTTTTTTTTTCAATTTGTCGACAAAATGTGATCTAGCGTTTACAACGTTGTTGCTGCATAGAATTCAATTATTCGTATGCTTTTTAGAGGTTTCGGTTTCCAAAGCCGTTTCCTAAATTTAATTTAAGCTAATAGTTACCGAGATATTCTATTTGTTTATAAGACAATAATTGTTTATAATTTTAAAACATTCCTGAGGCCGTCCCAATGATCCGATTTCAATTCCATAAAGTACGTTAGATAGGTTATGTGCGGTTTTATAAGTAAAAAAATTGGCAAACTTCTATAAGGTCTAGTTTTTGTTGTACAAGATTTTTAAAAAATTCAATTTAAAAAAAAAATAGATTGTAAAATTATTATGCAAAATATGTTGTAAAATCGATTTTAATGAAATTTAGTGGACTGTAATACGAAGGTATTGAAGTAGTATTGAACTATAGTGTATTTTTATGTATGAGAGAGTAATAAAACAATAAATTATGTATGCAAATCCCTAAACTGTTGATACGGGTGACTCAATGAAAAACAGATATTTGTCAACAAGTTTACAGAAGTATATAGGAAAACAATTTTAAATTGAGTATGACCACCAGGTATAAAGGTTGGAGCAGAATAGAATACAATAGTTGTGAAGGTTACTAATCCCTAAATAAGGTTGCCAGTGTCGGAGTGATGGAGGTTAACAGGTACTAATGAATTTGCAAGAAATGTAAGTTGTTTATTTTATTGGTTATATATAACCAATAAAAGTTTAATAAGTACCGACCTATTTGCAAAATAAAGTTTAATTCTTTAGATAAAATAAAACGTTTTAATTTATCTATTTGCAAAATAAAGTTTAATTCTTTGCCTATTTGCAAAATAAAGTTTAATTCTTTAGATAAAATAAAACGTTTTATTTTAACTGAAATGAGTGCATTCCACGAAGTAAGGGTTTCAACAATCAAACATTTAATTCTTTAATTCCAGGAATCTACGACAGTAATTGACTAGATAATTACCTTCTAAACTTATTCCACAGAAAATGTGATAGTGGGTTTTTCCATTTTGTATATAGGAAGGTCCAAGTGGCGTATTCAAAATTCTTAACAGTTCACTAAAAGTAGGTACTTCAGTTGCAAGGTGCAGTTTATTGTGTATACTAGTGTTATGGAAAATTTGGAAGTGCCGTGTAAACGCCGGAAAATTGGTCCTCTAACAGTTAATGAAAAAACATTAATATTTAATTGTTTTAAATCATTTACAGACAAACGTTTATGTGAAAGTGTTGATGAGACCGTTGAGTTAGTTAGCAGTACACTTGGTGTTGGGAAATCTACGATTTACAGAGTTATTAAAGAAGAGAAATGTGGTAGTTTTCAAATGCCACGTAATGCTCCAGGGAAACCAAAATTTCAAATAGAATATCATTTTAAAGAAGGACTTCGACGGAAAGTGTATGAATTCTTCTTTAGACAAGAATTTCCAACATTGGATAAAGTTCTTGTCTCAGGTCGAGATAATAAAGATTACCCAGAAATGAGTCGAAGTACGTTATGGAAACTTTTAAAAGAAATAGGCTTCCGCTGGAAAAAGAATCCCAGAAAGTCTATTTTATTAGAAAGAAGCGATATTGTCATATGGAGAAGACATTTTCTAAGAACCATAAAGGAAATGAGAAACCAAAAAAGAAAAATATTTTATCTTGATGAAACATGGATCAACGAGGGTCATACACCAAATAAATTTTGGCAGGATGAAACTGTTACAAGTCAAAGGCACGCTTTTGTAAATAACTTATCTACTGGTTTAAACCCACCATCAGGAAAGGGACGCAGGCTGATAATAGTACACATTGGCAGTTCAGACGGTTTTGTTGAAGGTGGTTTATTAACTTTTGAATCAACTCGTACCGGTGACTACCATGAAGACATGAACGCTGATGTCTTTCAAGAATGGTTCGAACAAATGATAGATCTTCTTCCTAAGAACTGTGTAATAGTAATGGATAATGCAAGTTATCACTCCAGACTTATAGAAGGACTGCCCACAACCAAGTGGTTAAAAAAAGACTTGCAGAATTGGCTGAGTTCAAAAAATATTACGTACCATCCCGGATCTATAAGAAAGGAACTTTATTCGTTGTGTGCCCTTCATAAAGAAAAATTTAAAAAATACGAAATTGATGAAATTGCCAAAAATCGTGGAATGACAGTACTTAGATCCCCACCACATCATTGTGAATTAAACCCGATTGAACTGGTATGGGCACAGATAAAGAGTGAAGTTTCAAGAAAAAATACCACTTTTAAAATTCATGATGTTAAACAGTTGTTTTTGGAGGCCGTAAATAATGTAAAACCTGAAAACTGGGAAAAGGCAGTAAATTAAAGAAAACTTAAAGAAAAAATTAAAGGCACTATTAAAGAAGAGGAAAAAATGTGGAAGCTGGACAATATTACTGATAAAATGATCGAGCCAGTTATTATAAATCTTGGTTCTGAAAGTTCATCTTCTGAATCTGATTTGGATTTGTAACAAGTAGCTGTAAGTTTTATATTAATATTTTTATTCATCTATTTAACATACCTTAGACGGTTTTAAAAACTCTTTTTCTCTTTTGTAATTTTTAAAAATTAAAAAAAATGTGAATTTTTTAAAACCCTTTTTAATGTAGGCCAGTCAGTTCTAATATAGTGTGTGATAAAAGAGGTCACTTTTGTTTACATATACATAACACTTATAACACTGAAATAATTCATTTATTTTTTACAATTATTCAGAGTAATTTTTCAATTAATCTTGAGCACGCCCATGGAGTGGTCGGAGCTACCAGTTAAAATTATGCTAATTACTCTCTCGTTCATAAAAATAAACTATAAGTGCAGATATAATGGGCAGATTTACCCATAAGTATTGTATGTTATTTTTGACACCTACAACAATTTGATCAATGGTGAATATACTATTGATCCATCTTGGTATTCTTCAATTTGTGAAACATCTCCCTAAATTTCAGACACCAAGTATTGTAGAAGAATATAATCCTTAGAGAGCAGCATTTTTCCATTTAAAATGAGTCTAAATTATCTATT
Organism: Diabrotica undecimpunctata; assembly: GCF_040954645.1. Lineage (NCBI taxonomy): Eukaryota > Metazoa > Arthropoda > Insecta > Coleoptera > Chrysomelidae > Diabrotica > Diabrotica undecimpunctata. The sequence continues at coordinate 10,385,330 of NC_092807.1, forward strand.
GTTCTTAAGTTATGCACTTGTCAGTTACACCTGTACAAAGCTCTTCGTTTATTCCAACAATTTGAAACGATAACTAAGTTTTATAAATAATTCAAGGTATGTTTACATAATGACTAGTCCGTTTTCGTTTCGTTGAAAAAATTGATCAGCGACCTTTTCGAAAAGAACCTTGATAACACCGTTTCTCTATTTCTTCGTTAAGAAATATCTAAAGATTGTAATAAAGTTTAACATAATCTCGATAAATATGTACTCACGAATGTTGACTGGTCGACATTATTATGAGGTAATAAATACAAATAAATACGTGATGTTGTCAGTGAAAGCATTTTCTTTCGTAACTAGATTCTAGCTACGGGACGGGGACTTTATATGTGCAACTGCAATCGGTTTCGTAATGGAAAATTGATTGTCAAGTGGATTAGTTGTTTATATCATCTGAATAGTTCATTAGAGCTGAAGATGTAAACAATATGAAAATAATAGTTTCAGTAGTTAACTTATATTAGCTTTGTTTCCAGTTTTTACGAGGTTTTTACTACTCTCGCCACATCGCTATAAATTTGCCAAATTTCGAACACACTAAATTCTTCAAAATTCTCAAAAATACAACGATGATCAGCCGATAAGCACGAAACGAGTGATTATCGGCTGACACCGCTGTTCCTGTTCCAACTACTAATTTTCTTCTCCACTACACACAATGCAAAGTTCAGTTAAATGTTTCAAACACATTATATTTGCCACACTACTCACAAAGAAACCGGCTTTTTTTGTTTTTCTTACTGCTGCAGAACATAATTCTTCCATACACATTATTCTGAATAGGTTGATTTCTTGTATGTATGCCACAAATTTCGGCTAACGTCATACGTGGAATATTTTGCTCTACAGCCCGTTTGCGAATATGTTCATCAATCAGTTGAAAACCTTAGTCATCCAAAAACTTTCGCCTAGGAATGCATTTGTTTGTATTAGATTTGTATATGATGTAGGAATTGATCCCAAAGACATTCAAAGAACTGTAAACAATTACCATTGGACAGTGACAGGTTGCTCTAGCGCAATTGTATGCCGCGCAAAATTTCTCTACGACATCCACACCTCCTTTAGTATGATTAGAATTTATGATTATATCTGGTTTACCTGTTGCATTCGAGCGTAAAATACTTCGCAAATATTTGGAGCTATAAAGGACCAAGAGCAGTGGTGCAAAAGACATAAATACTTTCGAATTATTCCAATTCTTTAATTAACCAAACAATAACATTAAAACACAGCGACTTAGATGGGCTGGACACATAAAAAGAATGATAAGACAATATGATTGCTAAAAACTAACTACAGGAAATCCTGGAGGAAAAAGAAACAGAAACAGACCGCGAATGAAGTGGTTAGATGGAGTTGAGACCGACTTAAAGGATATTAAAAATCAGAAGATGAAGAAATCAGAAGAGAAACAAAAAACAGAACAATGTCAAGAAATAGAGGAGTATCAGAGTCGATATGATAACTTCAATGTCCATCGAAAGGTGAAGAAAATAGCTGGAAAGTTCCGAAAACGCAACAGCGGAAAAAAGAAGATAAAAAGAAAGTATGGGAAGAATACTTGGAGAAATATTTCCACGACTTTAGAACAATACAAGAACCCACCATTAAAGAAATTTCAGGTCCCGAAATCCTACCAGAAGAAATAACGACAGCAGTCAGACAAATGAAGGATGGAAAGACACCGGGACTTGATGAAATTCCTGCAGAATTGCTGGAGCTATTAGATGCACAACAAATAAAAATAATAACTGAACTATTTAATGAAATATAAAAGGCAGAAAAAATACCAGTAGAGTGGCTCAAATCGGAATTCGTACCATTGCCCAAAAAACCAGGAGCAAGTTTGTGAAGACTATAGAACCATAAGCCTAATGAGCCATCTGCTGAAGCTGTTTTTAAAAGTCATCCATAAAAGATCTTACCGGAACAGCGAGGAACAAATTGCCCCCAATCAGTTTGGATTTGTGAACGCCGTTGGTACGAGGGAAGCTTTATTTAGCGTGCGTTATACGCCAGATTGACTACAAGAAGACTTTCGATAGGGTCAGGCATGAACAAATGATGGAAGTGCTGAAGAGGACAGGGACTGATGGAAGAGAACTAAAAATAATAGCTAACCTGTATTGGAATCAATCAGCGGTGCTCCGAATAGATGGAGAATATACAGATCAGGTCAAAATCTTAAGGGGAGTGAGGCAGGAGTACATAATTTCACCACTGATATTCAATCTGTACTCGGAACACATTTTTGAAGAGGCTCTAAAAGATATTGATGAAGGCATCTCAATAAATGGAGTCAAGCTCAATAACCTGCGATATGCAGATGATACAATAGTGTTTTCCAATACAAGAAGGTCTGCAAAACTTAATGGACAAAATAACGGAAACAAGTAGAACATATGGACTGGATATAAACACCAGCAAAACCAAGCTAATGATCATCAGCAAGGAAAACATAACTGGAGCAAATCTGTATGTGAACCAAATGAGAATTGAACGTGTCTCACAGTACAAATACTTGGGAACTATAATCAATGAGTCGTGGGACAATACCCAAGAGATTAAATGTCGCCTGGAAAAGGCAAAAAGTGCATTCTTGACCATGAGCTCTGTGTTCAAGAGCCATGAGCTCTGTGTTCAAGAGCCATGACCTCACCCTAGAAAGAAAAATAAGGCTCCTTAAATGTTAAATATACTCAGTGCTTCTGTACAGAGTAAAAACGGACATTGAAGGCGGAAACTCTATCAAAACTTCAGGCTTTTGAGCTATGGTTATACAGAGGAATCCTGAAGATACCATGGACAGACAAAGTCATCAATGAAGAAGTACTACGGAGGATAAACACAACCGCGGACTTGGTCAACATCGTGAATGGCCGTAAGCTGCAGTATTTGGGACATATAATGAGAACTCAAGGAAGATATGTTCTACTCCAATGCATTTTGCAAGGTAAAATTGAAGGAAAAAGGGCCCTAGGACGAAGAAGAATATCCTGGCTTACTAACCTGAGAGCATGGTATAGAAAGACCTCAACACAGCTATTCCGTATAGCACCCAACAAGGTCATCATAGCCAGAATGGTCGCCAACGTTCGGAACGGGCAGGCACCCTAAGAAGAAGCACTAGAGGGACTTGAGATTTATTCTTTTATAACGTTCCAATAACCGAAAACGATGTCCGTCTGAGTAGAAGTAACTGAGTAAGCTGAGCTCTTATGAAAAAATTGTCCATGGTAAAGCCTGCTCCTCAAATGTTCCTGAATGAACATTTGCGTGAAAGTCTTCTAATTTTTCATTTATCGTAGTATGTGTTAAACATATAGCAGTGGATCGAAAGATTATAAATAAATGCGTCAATAAAAGCATCGGGGCCAACGTCGAATTCTTGCCTTTTGTCATCGAACCGAATGTGTCTTATAACGAAATCCTATCTACAAACTGCTAAAATATAATGCATGAAAGTGTTAATATTTTTTGTTTTTACACTTTTTTTTAGTTTATTCTTATTGACTATCTAAATCCAAGTTCTCATTTCACTTTTGTCTATCTAAATGGAGCGTAGACCGTAGATAAGAGACCATAAAACAACCGTATCTTCTATTTTACTATTTGACTGAACTAGAAAGCAAAGTCTAAACATCAAACATCAAACGAACCCAAACAAATAAATAATGTTATGCAGATAAAGCGGCACTAATTCTCGTTCGTATCACGTAAAAATCGAAGCGATTGACTTGCATTGAACTATCGAAGACTTGTTGATATTCTCGCATTTTTAATTACATAAATAGTTATTCAAAAAGATAAACAAAGAAATGTTGTTATCGGTATCTTACGACTGTACAATAATTGTTTTATTGCATACAATGTAAACATGTAATGCGATTGGAAATTTTTGTTTTATAACAAGCCGTTAAAGGATTACGTGATTTTTTGAATAAATATTTAGCGGTTTTAGAAAAATCATTTTTAATCGTCACACCAATGTACCTTGAACTGTAAGATGATGAATAATACACGTAAACCGTGAAAGTGTATAAATTGCGTGAGTTTATAAAGAAATAAACAGTGAACCTTGGAAAATAGGAGTATTGCCCTAAAAACAGAAAGTAAGCAATAAGTAGAAGGATCCACTAGTGGATTAAATGGAGAAAAATTGAAAGCTTTGTTGCAACAAGGAGTTATCTGCATTATTTTGCTAAAATGCTGTCATTTCTTCTTTAAAAAGTACCAGGAGACACATTTTCATCAGTAGAGCGTCAGTAATCCGAACGAGAAAACTTCGAAGCGTCGCAAATCTGGATCGTGGCCAACAAAGCATATTTTAATTTCTTGCGCTAATCTTTCAGCGTGCACCCTCGAGCCTTGAAGTTTTATACAAAATTGATGATGAGATTCAAGTAATGTTTCTATCCACCCTTGACCCCTTCAGCATCAAACGAAGGACAGAAAGAGACCAGTACTGAAAGTAGGAAGGAATCTAACATTTTTACCGAAGATGAAACCGTGACTCTATTCCAAACATTTTCTGGATTTGAACAATGCGATAAACTTGATGCAAGAGTGGTTAAAAATGATGGTACTAATGACTCGTTTATCAACATTTGAATGATGATAAACTCGTGAATAAAGTATTCGAGGAAAAGGATATTGTAACCAAAACCAATAAAGTGGGAGAATTTATTGGTTTACGCCTATGATGCTTTGGAAACTGCAATGAACTAGTTAGGGGTGCCAATAGATGCACGTGTAACAGATAAACTATTGTTGCTTCAAACGGCAGAAAAATTATAAGGTGACAAACATCGCAAAAGACTCACCATTTTAAGCGTTTCCTCCGGCCTGAGCAAATAGAACATGGACTGCAGATGCTTCTGGATGGTACTGCTACCTTGCGAGTTGACGCCGTTTCCAGTTGCACCGTTGGTTTGGCCGTTGGTGGTCGGATTTCCGCCGGCGGTCCCGCCACCGCTCCCGTTCCCGGCCGCTTTGGAAGTGGCGTCCGCGTCGGGCAGTACCAGAGCCGTACCCTTGCCCGCGAAGTAGCATTCACTAAGGCTGTAACAAAAAATGATCATTGGTAATCACGAATATACTCAAAATACATATTAATTTGTACAACACTTAATAAAATGTTTAATTTAAAATCTCATTAGATTTAAAACAAATATGATTTCTTTGATCTCTCAAAAGCATTTGATACCATAAACGCAAGAGTTGCTATATAGAAGTTAAAAATCTTGGTTTTAAGGGTCAGTTCTCATTACGGCTGTCATCTTATTTACATTCTAGGAAGATCCTCGTTAAGCTTAGTGACTCACGATCAGATTATGGTGATATTGATATTGGAGTTCCTCAGGGTTCAATATTGGGGCCATAATATTCCTATGCTGTGTTAATGATATGCCCAGATATATCAGTTCAAATAACATATTTGTGTATGCAGATGACACAAACATTGCTGCATCTGCTTCAAGTGCCGAGGAATTAACTGTTCAACTGAAATTAGAAGATTTTACAGAGTGGTGTAAACAAAATGGTTTCATTGTTAATGCTAAAAAAACCACAAGCATGCAATTCTACTGCATGATATAGGACAAGTCAGATAGTTGAGTACTGGTGATAATCAGAGTTTAAATGAAAAGTAGTTATATTGGCTTTTACATGTAGTATACATTTAAAAATATATATATAGAAGGTACTGTTAAAATGTTTTATTTTTTAAAATATTGTCGACATGAATGCCTGTATGGTAAATTAAAAATTATCAGAATTATCCTTTTCTGAGAGAAAAACACTCTTGTAGCATTCACAACATTACCCCAAAGATTTATATTGAAGGCCAAGTGAAAATAAACAATTGCATAATAAACATTCAATAACTATTTTAAGAAAACTTTTTAATTGAAATATTGCGTAATAACTGATTCTTTTGCAAACATGAATAATTTGAGATTCCCAGCTCATGTTACTATCAAGATACAACCCTAAAAGTTTAGTGAAAGTTGTAGAATGAACCAGGCTATCATTTACTATTATAGAAAACTGGTAACTTTTTTTTGCATGGATGAAATTTGTTTTCAGCCAACACTCGGTGTACTGTCTTTTGCCTGATTCCATAGATATATGCAACTTGGGCTGTAGAAGAAGTAGGGTTTACTACAATTTCTGAAATTATGTCAATTTTTTGTCATCACTAATTGTTGGCCGACCAGATCGTTTGACATCTTGAACACTACCTGTGTGTTTAAACTTCCGAAGAAGCTTCCTCAAATGTAGGGCGATCGGGGTACCTCTCATTAAAAAGACGTTCCGCTGCGCTGCATGGAAATTATTTCCACATTCACCAATTATTAACACAGCTGCTACTTTGTCGGCTACAGTACGTACTTTCTGCCTTTGTAAAAATTTAAACGTCTAGTTAAACAATAATTAAACTAAATATTAACTAACAACTAACTAAAAACAACTTGACTAAAGTTGTAATTGACTAAACTAAGCAGAAACAGAAACTAAATATTCAGGTATAAACGCGTTTGCAAACTAAAAACAACTAGAGAATTGACAAACGTCAACTTTTTTGACAAATAACCTTAAATCCAAACAAAAAATTAGTATGATTGAGTAGGTATATTAAAATAATTGTAGTTTCGCATTTAATCAATAAATATTCTAACGTTCACCTCTGGTTAATTGTCAAAAAAGTTGACGTTGACGTAAAAACAATTAGAGAATTGAAAAACGTCAACTTTGACAATTAACCAGAGGCCGAGGTTTTAATATTTATTAATTAAATGCGAAACTACAATTTTAGTATTTATTTAATTTATTCATCAAAATGAGCTTAAACTCAAATAAAATTAAGTAGTATGGTTAAATAGGTATTTTCAATAAGGTCCTATTTAAAATAATCTGTCACAGTGGCGCTATAACTGTCATCTGTCACCTGTTATGACTAGTTGAGAAGCCTACGTCTGTTTATTAGGTACCTCCCTACAAATTTCACCATTATAAGTATAACTGTTCAAAAGATACGAGGGGGAACAGACTTTTGACTAGAACTGTATAAAGTGTTTATAATGATCACTAGCATTGCGTAAATTCGTAAATTCTGAAAACTTCCTGAGCAGTATCTCGTCTTTGTTTTTATTATTATTTACAAAAAAACATTGACACTAAAGACAGTTGCTGAACTAAATAATGCTCCGCACTATAATGGCACCCAGCCAAGATCAACTTTGGTTCAAAGCAAGAAAAACAAATACCAGTTATATTTACTATTTCCTCGAAACGTAAAAACTGCGTTAGAATTTTGTATAAATAAGTTTTAGAATATATGTCATATTTTTGTGGACCGTTAAATAAATATAGATAAATATTAGAATAGCTGGACCGACACGTGGCTTTTATGCTATCCTCGTGCGTTTTAAATACACAATTTACACCATTTTAATTACTTTTGTTCATAAAAGTCAAACGATTACAAATCTGGATGTCGGGAATGAAGATTCTTGATTCCGCAAATACATTTTACGGATATTTTTCGGAACTAATAGCATATACATAAGTGAAACAAAACATTCTTCGTGTTTGTTGCAAAAAACTTTTGATTATCACAACACAAGCTGTTTAAAACCATTAAATGGACCAAAATGGGTGCACAATACTTAAAGATGATCAGTAAATTGTACTGTCGCCAAGAATTGTAAGGATCTTTGTCAAAAAAAAAATATGTGCGACAAGGATGTGTGGTATTATCCCTCCTCGTTAATGTCTATTCTTAGAGAGTATTTAACAAAGAAACCTTGGTAATACCTAGACGCTTACCAGACGTTTAATCACCATTGGATCGTTTTCTAGAACAAAGTCAACAATGCGATATCTATCTGCATACATTGCAATCTCAAAATAATGAGCTGATCAAAAGAATGAAGCAGTTAGAAACATAGAAAGAACAGGAAGAGACGAAGGTTGAATATGAGACTGACGAAGAGTGGAAACAGAGTGGATACGAGTAAAATCAAGAAATAACAAAAAATGAAAAATGGATACATCTCTATCACCGCCACAAAGTGCCCAGACTGAAGACAAATCCTCTACTAGAAAAGCTGTTTTGCCACCGCCAATTATAGTGGAAGGTATCAAAGACTTCAATAAATTGCACAATGAACTTACAGCCGTCAAATAAAAGTAATTAATAATGAGAATATTAAAATCAATGCAAAAAATATTAAATGGTTACAGAATCAGACGTCAACTGCGACGTATACGAATGTCTGGTTGATTGCGAGAAAGCGTTTGATTGAGTACAGCACGCCAAGATGATGCAAATACTAAAATAAGCAGGAATTAACAACCAAGATCTAAAAATTAATTGTAGCGAATGTCATCCAGCTAATTATCGTGGATGCATTAATTAAAAACAAGCAAATGAGAAAATCTATGCTGCTTGGACCACCGCAAAGAGAGCCAAGCAGTCAAAACAACTCGAACAAACCCAAACTAATGATCAGAAGACAATACAGTCAGGTAACTGCAGGAGGAACTACTGCAAATAACACTGAAAAAATAATCAGAATTACAGAACATCAAACATCGAGATAAGACTTAAGCATATTTTAGGAAAACCGAAAAAGCTAGATATAACAATCACAAACTTGGAAAAGCGCGCACAAGGAGCGATTTCTAAAATTAAAAAATGGTAATATCAATAAAAATGAGGAAATAAGGAAAGAATGGTTAATATCAATATTTATTCCAATACCCAAAAAATCAAACGCAATGAAGTGTGAAGAGCACAGGACAATTAGCTTTATGAACCATATTCTAAAAGTGTTCTTATGAGTGATACACGAAGGTATCTATAAAAAGCTAGATGATAGAATAGCTGAAAACCAATTGAGATTCAGAAAAGGCTTTGGCACCAGAGAAGGCATATTTATTAACGGAGCACTTCTGAATAATCTTACGATACGCAGATGATACAATACTCCTTGCGGACAGCAGAGAAGGACTACAGATATTGGTTGCTCGCATTACCCAATACTGCGAAAGGTATGGAATGGCACTGAATACAAATAAAACAAAAATCATGGTGGTAAGCAAGAACAAGATTGAGGAAGACAGTGTTTATGCTAAAGGAAAACTTTTAGGCAGGGTGACAGATATCAGTACTTAGGTTGCGAACTAAATGAAAAATGGGATAGAAATACGAAAATAAAACGGCGTATTGAGATAGCTAGAAGTGCTTTTAATAAGATGAAAGCAATATTATGCAATGGAAAACTCAACATCGAAATTAGAACTAGAGTATTGAGATGCTACGTGTTCTCTGTCCTGTTGTATGGAGTTGAGGCCTAGACAATTACAGAGGCGACAGAGAAAAAACTCATTAACTTTGAAATGTGGTGTTATCGAAAAATGTGGAAAATATCTTGGACACAACACATAACAAATACGGAAACGCTACGAAGAATGAAAAAAGATAAAGAGTTTCTTTTCAGAACGGCTGTAGATAGAGTCAAATGGGCCATGATGATCGCCAATGTTCTCAGGGATGGGGAAGGTTAGGAAGAAGATACCTAAGAATTTTAGAACGGAATGGCAATGGCCTTCTGAAACACCAACAAGAATTGTAAATTGTTCTTGAGAGAGCTCGCAAAAGCTTGCAAACAATTGAACTGTGAAGTAGAATCGACTGGAAAACCAACCTATTGGCCAAAGGATGAGAATAAAATCCCTGTCTGGTTGACTTTTTCATAATTAAGAATAATAATGTCTTCAATTTCTTGAGCGTTGAGGATTCCTGGGATATGAATTCGGATCATTCCCCCATTCTCCTAACACTTAGACACTTAGTGACGAAATAATACGGAAAGAGACCCCTAGACGGGTAAAAGCAAGGACAGATCTTCAGAAATTAACTAGAAGACTCAGTTAATCTTTCCATCCCTTTGAAAACAAAAATCAGTTAGATTTTTAACATAGTTTTAACACGATACAAAAACAAGCTAGAGAAATTAATGAAAAACATAAACAAACTCTTTCTGACAATTAACGAAATAAGGTAATCTTAGTTTAATTCAAATGTAACTAGAATTGTCAGTCTAACAATCGATTGAAAAAGGTCACTAAAATATAAAATTCAGGATTAAAATACCGAAATTGAAATACAGGAGTGAAATTAAGAAGAAAAAAAAGCAAAATAAAAAAAAACCTGGAAAAAAACTGTTGGAACTTGGAGAATGGAACCAGAAACAAAGACATTTCAGAAAACAGTACACCAAAAAGAGAATGCAAATAATAAGATAACAGTAGAAAAAAGGATAGTATAACGCTACAACAACAGAAGAAATAAACAAACGGACAATAGAATATCGGAACAAGAAAACAAGAGAAGAAAAAAGAAAATTAATAGAAAATAAGTAAAAGAATGAATTATGACAATGTAATCACACTCTTTAAAAAAGACGACTGCAACGTAACGATTGCGAATACTATCGATGTATCAGTCTATTGAATGCAATCTATAAAACCTACTCCAAAAATATTAACCATAGATTAACAAATTTTACAGAAGCCATCATAGAAGAAAAACAACACACATTTTGACAAGTAATTAATCAGGAAGTAAGAGTGAACTCGAAAAAGAATCAGTAGAAAAAAGGACAATGAACCAATAGAATAAGATTACAAAATAACAAGATAAGAAGTTAACAGGATGGCAAAATAACAAGGGAACGAGAGAAAAAGAGACAAGATAAGATGCAATAATATTAAGAAAACAATAAAACAAACAACAAAAAAAGCAAGAGAACAATGTATGAGGCAAATGAGTCCACAAGAACAAGAAAATAAAAGAAAATTTAGAGAGAAACAGAAACGTTTGACTTTTTCACCTGGATAACATCCTCAAAAAGAGGCTTTAGCAACAGGGAATTTTGTATAGTTCTAATATGAGTTATTGGAATTTTCTACACTTTTGCTATGTTTGGTTTTTCCCAAATTTCATACGTTCCAAATATTTGGAAATGCCATTGGAAAATATTTTGGATTGAATTAAGACGTCACAGTAGGAGAAAATAATTATTTTGGAGACCTTTTCCGAGTCTAACTTCAAGAAAGAAATTCGCTATTGCAGATACATTGTATTACTACATTGGAAGAAGATGAGAAACAGAATGCAAAATTTAAATAAAAAATCGCACTTTTTCACTTCTAGGCTAAGCATTTTCTCTTCGAAAATCGTTCAAATTATGATGAGTTGATAACAAAATGGACTAAAAATTATGATTCCTATAAAATGAGAAGACTGGAATAACTTACTTACTTAAACGAGTAACTTCCACAATAGAAGTAAATAAGCATACTTCTGCAAAACAAACAAGTATGTTGAAACAAAACATCCTGGACGAAGAAAATTGTCACGATTGTGAAATTTTGGTGATTCGCATATGACTATACCAATAAACAGAAATAATTTGTTACTGATATAATGATATCCAATCTTCCATATAAGCACAATACTAAAAAGAGAATATTATTTTTTTATAGTCACACAAAGATTTGCAATAAAACTTCATAAAAATCAAGGACGAAACGTTTTATAATGGAATACTGTAAAAGTACAGATAATTTCACATTTTTTATAAGTAAATTTTGCAATTGACACGATTCTTAAACCGCCACCGCCTCGTTAAATAGGAATAAAAATGTCCCCGTTTTTTTTTTCATTGCAACTACCATATATGGCCACAAAACAAACTCCTTATTGGTGAAATTTCACTTCCAAATGCGTACAAACAACACCAATAACACACATAACATAAATAAATGCTCGCGATACCAAATAGGGACATTTCACATTTCATATCCGAAGATCGTTCATGAGACATACCTGCCGACATTGACAGCGTATTCTGGTGACAATATGAAGTAGTTGGGAATCGTGGACACTTTACTCTAATTTTTTATATGTAAAATATACGCGAGATACTCGGTCGCACTAAACAATCTCGAGACACGCGAACGCGAGAGTGCGAGAGACTGCCAAAACTCAAAACAACGGTTGGCCGTCTGTTGAGGTAATCGCTAAATGTGAGACTAAGCGGGAATCTTAGAATTAAAAAATGCAACAATCTGAGTGTGGGTGACGACAGGATCGGACTTAATTTTTATAATTATTAAATTAACTGCACTTACAAGAAACGAAACACATGCACTTGTGAGAAAAATAAAAAATGATCACCGGAAACGCTTTTCGAAACAAATGGAACATGATTTTTACGGTCTGCAAAAGGAAATATGGCGCTTCATAAGAGGTCAAAGAACGGAGGTAAAGGAACTTAATATAAATATACAGGAAGTTTGTAAAATACTTGAAAAGCTGAAGAACCGAAAAGCAGCAGGTAAAGACGGGATACCAAACGAATTACTTAAATATAATTATGGAAGAATGGAGAACGAGCGAACTAATTCTACTATTCAAAAAAGGAGATAAAAGCAGCCAGAAAACTACAGAGGTATAAACTTGTTAAATACTACGCTAAAACTTACAACTAAAATTTTACAAGTGCTAATAAATCAGAGGATAAGTTTAGCAGATGAACAATAGGGTTTTCGTAGTGGAAGATCGTGTACAGATGCAATATTCGTTATAAAGCAAATTACTGAGAAATCACTAGAGCATAATAGACCAGCATTTATGTGTCTGATTGATAAGAAATTGATGACATCAGTATTGAGCAAGTAATGGAAATAAAATAATTTGGAATTACATTGTCTAGCTATGGAGACCTGGACAAAGAAGTGAGAGATAAAGTACAAAAAGCAAATAGACTGGCAAGATGCCTTAATAACACTATATAGCGAAACAGACAAATTAACACTGAGATGAAGTCAAGAATTTATAAAGCCAGTGTAAGACCAATAATGACATATACGTCAGAAACAAGACCCGACACAGCCACAACGCAAAGGCCACTGGAAACGGCAGAGATGAGAGTACTAAGAAGAATTACAGGAAATGTGCTGAGAGATCGAAAGAGAAGTGAAGGCATTAGAAGAAAATGTAACGTACAGTGTACAAATGAATGTACACAAAATAGAAAAAAAAGAATGGAATAACCGCATAAGCAGAATGGAGGAGATCCGTCGTCAAAATAGCAAGAGATAAGTCACCAATCGGCAGAAGAAGTATCGGACGATCGCGCAAAAGATGGACCGACAATGAACAAGCAGAATTGCTTATAAAGAGGAAGAAGATTAAATTAACTATGCCCTATTAACCTTCTCTTCTTTTTTCTCTATATAGAGAAATAACAGGTAATATTGATTGTTTTTGTTTGATCCTTCGGCCCGTCGGTATTTCGTTTCGTGCTTCCTTGTCTCTTATGTATCCTGTTTTGCTAATGTACTTTTTTTGTACAATACCTTTTTATTTTTATGTTCTTCTGATATTTTTTCCCCTATCCATTATTATTTTACGGATCACTTCGGAAACCGCTCTATTTTGAGGGCGACTTCGGAGATGGAAGTCGAAAAGTCAAATAAACTTGTTATAAATAGAATTGTGGCTTATTCCCAATAAAAGTGGTAAATTGCATTGGGATGCCACAGGAAAAGAGCTTTAGAACAATATGAGAGATGAGAAATTTCTTATTGTTTTTTAAATTGTAAATTTGGTAAAATTACAAACGGCAGCTTGTTGTAAAATGTTATACCATAAGAGTTTCGTATGTCTCTATTTTTTTGGAGCCTGGTGTCGGACAGCATTAGGGCATGCGTATTCCTAGTTTCATATTGTCTTTGATGACGATCGACATTTTATTTTACATTCTTTCTGACACAAGCCAGCAATTATCCTTACCACTCTTCTCTGAAAGCGAAAGACATCTTTAGCAGCACCACTGTGACCACATGAAAAAATTGCATAGATGATGTGTGAAATGAATTGAGATACATATTCAGAAAAGTTGCAGATTCTAATTTAGCAACAAGAGACCTGGTATCTAAGTAAACTGCCAACAATTTTATTTGTTTGTTTGTATTCCCGAAATGAACTTGTTGAAAAAATCAAAGTTTGGATGTTATTGAGGTTTAGAAGCAATTTATTTGCTGCAAACCATTGTTGGCTTCTAATGCTTCTATGACTGCATTAAGATCATAATCTTGGCAGGTAATAGTAGTGTCATCAGCAAAAAGAGTAATTGAGGTCTGTCTGTAGAGGATCATTAATATAGATTAGACATAAAAGCGGTCCCAATATTGACCCTTGAGGTAATCCGATATTTATGGCTCTCTCTCTGCTGTAATCACTCCACCTACCTGCACACTGCTTTCTATTGGAGAGATAGTTTGAGATCATTGCAATGCTAGTACCCCAAAACCCATATCTCTTTAATTTTCTCAGAAGCAGTTCATTTGAAACACAATCAAATGCTTTACTCAGCTCACAGAATGTAGCAGACAGATAACAGCTCTGCTCAAAAGCCTCTTAAATCTTCATCACTAGGTCCATGAAGGCCATTGTTGTATTTAGACCCCTTCTAAAACGAAACTGACTATTTATAATCAAATTTTGGTATTCAAAGTACTTAACAATCATTACTGCCATACATTTCTCAAATACCTTTTGATATTATAGGAAAGAGTGATATTGACCTATAATTTGATGTCTTATCACTGACACCCTTCTTATATGCTGGTACCACCACTGCTTTTTTGAGATCAGGAAAGATATTTCTTTAAAACAGTGATTTATAAATGTAAGAGAACTAGCAATGAGACGTTTCACTCTTTTATTAAATCAACAGAGAATCCGAAGTAGTCCCTACTTTTCTTGTTTACAATATTAGTTAAAATATCTCTGATTTCAATGAGAGACACCTTGGAAGGAAAATACTTTCCCAAATAGAGTGACATCAAAATCTAAGGGATTGAAGAAGGAGGGTTGAATTTGGGTCTGCAAGTTGCAAGCATCATTAGTCAAACAAACAACAAACTGAAAAGCACATGTTCAATATTTTAAAAAAATATCGAATGACACCAAACATGAAGCTCCAGCTCCACCCACCAGGGGTGGGGCGGGGAGCAACTTTGAAATATTTAACGAAAATCCCAATTTTTTTATTGTAGATTTGCATTCCTCATAAAAAAATAAATAGCATTTATTAGTGAATTTTTAGAATTGTTGCTAGATGACGCTATAATCCAAAAAAAAAACGTTTTATCGTGGAACCCTAGAAAAATTATGGAAATTATCTAATATCTCGAGAAATACACACAGAAAATCTATTGATTGGCATCACACACGACCCCCTAAACTGACTCCCCAGGGGTGGGGCAGGGGGCAACTTTAAAATCTTAAATAGAAAACTCCATTTATTATTACAGATTCGGATCATACATCAAAAAGTAAATAAGTTTTATGTGAATTTTTTTCAGATTGGCGATAGATGGTGCTGTAATCGCAGAAAAACAAATACAGAACTAATGTGTATTAGTTCAAAAAATTACAACAAAAATAGTCCACTTTTTGTTTATGTATTTATTAATGAAGAAAATAATTTACTTCAAACCGCATAAGAAGCAATTTGAAGGATTTTATTATTTTAATTTAAACGACTATATGTTCATTTTGAACAATAAAAATAGGAGAACAATTGGACTTTTTGGGTCCTTTTAATAACCCACTAATGGAGGGTTCTACATAGTAATTCCCTATGGCGTTGACTATGGCATCTTAGCCACTATTGGACATTAAGTTCTTTCTTAAAGTTGTGTCTTCTTGTACATTTCAGATTTAGATAAATTTGAAGGCTTTGTTTCGTTAATTCCAATGTTTTAAAAAAACCCACAAGAAAAATCAAGTGAAGTTAAATCTGGTGACCTGGCAGGCTCTTCGATCGGACTTCTTCGTCTATTCCAACGATAATAAAATAATAATTACGAACGTACCGTCCGTAATGGGGTGTAACACCATTTTTCTGAAACTAAACGTGCTTTAAGTTATTGCCTGCAATCTCACTTATTGCTGAAATTATTTCATTGCGAAGCATGTTTTCATACCGTTGAGCAGTAAGGTTGGAATAATTATTTAATATTCGTTTTTTTTTATGTGGATAATGGGTTGGCTCTCACATCCAATGAGAATTCTCGTCTGTCCAATACCTGCAATTATGTCGATTAAAAGTACCATTCAATTGAAATGTTGCTTCATTTGAGAATACAAAGTCTGGATCTTCATCTATTCTAAGCATTATGTCCTCACAAAATTCTAAACGCCGCGCCGGTCGAGATCATCTTTATTTATCTCATGAACAAATGTCATTTTGTAAGTATACAATTTATTACTTTTCAAAATATTGATTAAAAAAATTTTTGAATTCGAGTTTTTTCATTTTTTTTCCATTTTCTGAGAAAATTCGGCATAGTAATGTATATTTTTTTCACCATCAGAGAGTATAGATTTCAAAGAACAAAAAGCATACTGACTTTTTTAAAAAAGCAGATATTTTAATGTGAAAATTTTCGATTGAAAATTAGGGTGCTTTTTCGATATTAAATCAAAGGAAAAAAAATATTTTTTAATCAAAGAAATTACAGTGCGCTTGGGACTTGAAAAGGTAAGTTTTCCCCATATTTCGTGGAAATTTTTTTTTAGAAGATAAAAATAAAAAACCAAAAACTCGTTTATTTGAATTTTTCGCACAAATTTTGAGGTTATGTGAAAATATAGTAAATGCAAAAGTTGTAGATTTTTGATTTATCTACAGCTTTGTCATTTAATATTTTTCCATAGGACTTGTAGATTTTCCTTTAATTTTTATTATATTTTCTTCCTTTTTCAATCGGTTCCACCCTCTCAGAAATTATCGGCCTTGGCCTATATATTTTATACGTCAATGAAACTATCCAACTTGTACAAAAGATCAGTGATGTTATAACTGAGGTCGAACAATATTCTGTTAATACAGTAATAATAATTTAATCTTAGATAATAGTTGCCGTTAAAAACTGATATGCGGTATATCTCTCAGATTACATTTTTCGCTGTTCTAAAATCGACCTTCGTATTTCCAAACAATTGATCAGTATGTACCCAAGCGATTACTTCGTCGCCGTGAAATAGAGTATCTGCCCAAATATTGACACAGTAACTCGATATTGGCAGCGAAGAGGCACAGACAGGCGTCTATAGTTGATAGATTAGAAAGTATTTCCAAAAACGTTCTTCCTTCCCAGTCGATTGGAATTTCTCTTAAATTGCTTGTCAATTTTCATTAAATACTCGATCGATAATGAAGTGAAAACTATCAATTAAAGTTTTAATCACATTTTAATAATTATTGAAATTTGAATAGCGGTTGAATAGTATTAGTTTACGAAGAATGCACGATCTATTCTAAACATTTTTGGTGGGTTGGTCAATGCAAAGAAAAAGAATATAGGATAAATTGAACATTCATATTTAATACAATCGATTTACGGTTATTGTCCTAAATTTTTAAAAACTATTTCTCTTTTCAGAACAAAACTCTTAAAAAAATAGAAAAATATTGGAAAAAAAACTTGAAATCTTATAAATAGTCACTCAATCCAATATTTCATTAACAAAAGACACACATTTAATGTCTGGCAATAGATCACAACTTTTAGGAACTATATGCAATTTTAAAAGTTTATGTATAGTACATTTCACGAAATTGCCAAAGTTTAACCAATTCTCCAAATATTTGAAGCACTGTCGACGCCAAGTAAATACACGGTTTTCATTGAAAATGTGTTTCATTTGACTTCATTTAAAGAAATACACAATTATTAGTACAAAAATAGAACATTACAAAAACTTCGAAAATAGTTATCAAAATATAAACAGATTCCCAAGTATTGAGTATAAAAAGTTAGTATTAATGTGAAAATTATCGCTAATATAAAGGTTTTGCAATCTTTATATTCAGAGACAATGAATTGTAATCATAAAGACCTGACAAAGTTTAGCTGGGATAATATAAATCACTGAGGATATCTTGATTAGATTGAAGTGCGATGCACAGTAGTGGAAAATTTTTCTTTGATGATTATTTATTTGTAAGATCTTGTTCATTTAATACTACTACATTTAAATATAGATTACTGTTGGTTCTGGATATTTGGAGAAGAAATTTGTCTGCCGTCTGTGATTTTTTTTTTATTTCAACTTTAACGTGCTCGGCTACTATGGCCACTTACACAGGTACTATATAACATGAATTTTCATTACACAAACATTAAGTGTTACATTAAGAATATGTTACAATAATACGGAATGATAATAATATGTTATACAATGTCTAAATTAAAATCTAATTATATTTTTTGATATAAGTGTTCATCTCTAAGGAATTGTAGCACAGCTTTTATTTGCTCAGGGTTGTTTAGGATATCTCGTACTTCACTTTTGAGTTTGTATTGTAATCTTCTGGCCGAATGTTGATGGCATTCAGTGAGAATATGTTTGATTGTCAAATATGATTGGTAGCTTTGACAGGAGGGACGGAAGCTAGAGGACATTAGGTAGCCGTGTGTGAGTTTTGAATGTCCTATCCGAAGTCGTCTTATCACAATGAGATCTCGTCTTGAGAGGGCTGAGTAGTCAAATGTAGGCTGACTGGTTATTGACGGTTGTATTTCGTGTAAGATCGAACGGTTAGAGTTCCAATGCTGCTGCCAAAGGAGTCTGGTTCTTCTTTTAGTATATGATTTTAGGTCCTTACAAATTTGAATTTTATCGGTGATTTCAGGTGATGCTGTAGCAAGTTTAGCATAGTGATCTGAAGTTTCATTGCCTTCTATACCAATATGGGATGGCAGCCAAATTATGGTAACTGTTATGTTTTGGGACAAGATAATTTGGTAAGAGTCTAGGATCTTTTAGACGATTGTATGATCCTTCTGTGATTTAAATGAGGCTCAATAGCTTCTACATGAAGAGGTTCGACTGGAGTTGTTTTCATGGCATCAAGAGTTCTGCAAGATATTTATTTTGTTTAAAATCTGTAAATCAGCAGAGCTGTACAAAATACAGCCATAATCTAATATGGACCTGATATAGGCACGATAGAATAGTAAAGCGATTTCAACGCCAGCTACCCACCAAGTTTTAGTAACCATTTTTTTAAAAATTAAACCTTTTATTATACATCGGTCTAACATGTAATTAATATGCATAATTTCCTATCAAGTACCATGCCAAGATACTTGACGGAGTCGTTAAGGGGTAAATTATAAGAACCTACCACAATGTGACTTTAGGTATGTTGTGTCTACTGAAAACACAAACTTCAGACTTGGACTGGGAACTCTGAAAACCATTTAATGTTAACCATTCACGAAAAACACCAAAGATATCTTTGAGAGAAGCCATAGTGGTATGCATACTATACAATTTTAAACGTAATATGATTAAAACTTAATTGATGTAAATCAATAGTATACAAATTAAAGAGACAAGGGCTTAAAACTAAGCCCTGTGGAAGTCCGTTGTTATTTCTTGGACCTACAATTGTGTTATCAAAATTTCTTAAAAATATTTTTCTATTAGTATAGAATTAAACAAATATGTATGTTGCCTACCTGATTTGTAATTTGAAATAATTTCAACATATTATCTCTTAAAATGGGGAGGCATATATTACCATACGCAGTTTCTACGTCTACAAAAAGCGCAGAAAGGTAATTGTTTCTGCCAAAATTATTGTTTGTCTACTACAAGAGTACTAGAGCATCTAGAGAACCAACCCCTATTTTAAAAGAAATTGATTTTGACAAGTTAATTTATTATGTTATCCGCCATTCTAGTCCTACTTTGATAATTCTTTCCAAAGTCTTCAAAACACAGGCCATCAAAGATATTGGCCTACATGATTGTAGCAAGTAGGGATCTTTATTTGGTTTAAGGATTGTTATGAAAATAACGAATCTTAATATATCAAGTCAAAAAACGGGCCTTTAAGCCCCTTTTTCACACTACGTCTTATTGTACGTTTTGTGGGTCATATAAAACGTACGACAAAATGTACGTTTTGTCCAGTGTATACACACTACGTTTTTCCTTCCGTTTTCTACCTAATTTCTAATTCAGAGTCTTGAGTTGTGTGAAGTTTGTTTAGTGTTTTTTTTATTATGGAGGAAACACGGCTGCTTTATTTTATTTTTTGAACTATAAAGATACTACGACTGAGGAAAAAGGGGATGAAGAGGGAAAAGACAAGATGGTCAAGAGAGTGGGCTTCTAAAAAGAAGCCACTATTTCCACGTCTCGTTACTAAAAGAGGCGAACCAGATGACTGGCGCAATTATTTGCGAATGGACACCTCAGCCTATTGTCAATTGCTAGATTTGGTAACACCATACATATTGAAATAAGACACCTCATGAGAAAAGCCATTACACCCCATGAAAGACTCACAGCAACTCTCAGATATCTTACAACAGGACGCAGCGTCAAGGACTTGGAGTTCACAATCATAATATCCAAACCAGCGTTAAGCCAAATAATTCCTGAAACCTGTAATGCAATCTACTTGGTTTTAAAACATAACTACTTAAAAACTTTTATACAATTCAATAAATTCCCCTAGAAAATCGTGGGTGCATTGCCGCAAATCTGACATTATTAGGCTTTTTTTGGGAAAAATGAAACGAACTGCAGTGGAACTAGTCGTCAAATAAGTCAAGATCGGACGACTTGTCTGAACATGTATTTTCACGTAACGTTTTATCCTATCAGTTCTCGCAAAACTATGCTTCTCCCATCATTTCTACGATCTGACCTTGGATTTAATTTCGATTCGACAATACGTTTTGCTGTTTACATGCCACGTTTTATTGTATAGGATTTGTCCTATCCAACAAAACGTACAATAAGACGTAGCGTGAAAACCTTAATAGTTGTCTCTGGAAAATAAAACTGCAATAACAAAGCGTTTGTGACTTACTCTTATTACAAGCATGCCGCAAAGAATTTGGTTGAAAATAGTAATAGACGACAAAAACGAAAAAAGATTCATCGCTTTCGATTAAAAATTTATAAATCCGGGCCTGCCAAGTTTCTGTTCTGTCTACTTCTGCCAAGAACTCGGGAATCTGGTTAGGAAACGTCATCGAAATTCTCGTAAAGTACATCAACCAGACAAAATCGCGTCGACTCGCTCACTAATCACAAGGTTATGCATATATCTGAAGACCGTCATATTTCTGCAATGTTTGCTTATCTAGCAGGATGCGATAGATGTTATAAACTTTTGATGTAATATCTAGCATTACACGATTTTTTATGTGAAGAATCATCACTAAGAGATGTCCAAGGATTAGAATAAATCGGATTAACCCATTTACGGCCAAAGGTGCGTAAACGCAACCTTTATTGTTAATTTTTTTTTGGCCCGAAAATAGTTTTTTTAATGTTTTCTTTTTATTGAAGTAACATCTCAATAGATTTAGGTATAGAGTATCATTTTTCTTTTGACAAAAATATTACTTTTTAAATATTTTAAGATTATTATAATTTTGCATAATTTAATGATTTATGCACATCTTCATACAAAAAATTTTTCCGATACTAATTATAAACTTAATTCATATTTTGTATTCTATAATTATAAAAATATGTTGAAATTTTTATTATTCTAAAAACTTATTCATTCATCTTTAAAAATAAGGTCTATAATTGCATGTTTATACGATGGATTCGTATACGCACCTTTGGCCGAAACCATATTATATTTTTTTTGTAGACTAAACAATCTAAAATTACGATCTCGTCAATAGTCAATACACTTCATTGCGTTAGATTTTGTTTTAAACTATGGTGTTTATGTTCTGATACTGGTTATTTGTTCAAATTTATTCCATATGGCGGAAAAACTGAGAAAACATAATAGTTTTAGCTTAGGAACGGCAGTTGTTTTGAATTTACTTTCGATAGTTAAAAACCCACAGCAACATAAGGTTTTTTTCGATAACTTCTTTACGTCATATGCTCTTTTTGAACTATTGAAAGAAAAAGGATTCTTTGCAATAGGAAGAGTAAGGGAAAATTGCACTGCTAAGTGTCCTCTAGAAGAAAACAAAATTATGAAAAAAAAGGAAAGAGGTTCATATACATGTGCATTCGATTCCAATTTAGAAGTTTTGATGACAAGATGGAACGATAATTCAGTAGTGACTGTAATGACAAATACATGTGACGTTTTACCCCTTATGCAAACTAAACGTTATAACCGTAAAAAACACAATGAAAAACTTATCCCTCAGCCTAATGTAATTCACCAATATAACCAATACATGGGTGGAGTGGATCTGCACGATAATGGCATTGCGAATTACCGTATTAAAATAAGAGGAAAAAAGTGGTGGTGCCGTTGTTTACTAACATGATTGACAGTATGGTGGTCAATAGTTGGAAAATTTTTAAAATTGCGAATGATTCTAAAATTTCCCAACTGGAGTTTCGTTCGAGATTGGTTCTTAACTTACTAAAATATAGTGGACATGCAGAGAATAGTGAAGAATCCGCTACATCATTGTCAAACTCAGTATATGGACGTCCATCTAAATTTGCTTTACCAGATGAAACCAGATTCGACAGTATTGGCCACATTATAAAAAGAGACGATAATAGTGCAAGAAGAAAATGTCTGATGTGCAAAAGTAATACTATTTATTTATGTAAAAAGTGTACAGTGCATCTACACCCCGAATGTTTCGAAAATTTTCATCTTAAAATTTAATTTACAGTTAAGATACAATATGTTCCTTTTTTAAAAATTGTATGCGTATTCGGCCAAAGGTGCGTATACGCACCCACCTGTTTTTCCTTTCATGAGAAAAAAAAAATTCTTTTTGGTTGTAAATTAGTCTTAATTTATGTGTTTTTAATCCAATCTAATAAATCAATTGTCAAATTTCTCTTTGTTTATTGTCTCGGCCCTTAATGGGTTAAAGAGATTATACAATATTATTATTTCGTTAACAATGAAAAGACTGAAAAAAGTGCATTTTTCGGTGCAACGTCTGCTTCTCTATTTTATTTTTATTCCTTGACTCTATGAAGTCAAGTATGGGGTATTAGGAAATTGATTTCACGAAGAGATTTCTGCCTAGACATATTGCCTTAACGTGGATACAAATTTAAATCGTCATGTCAGTTCATTTTTCGGTGCACAAAATATTTTTAGTTTTGTTCAAATTTCGGAAATTCAATTCAATTTTTGTAAGTAGAAATAAATATTGAGTGTTGAGTGGTAATATAACAAGATTATTTTTATTCAATAAGTAACTCACACAAAACAGAAAGCAAAACAATAAACAATTGATGTAAAAAATTTTAGATTATTATATCAACAGTATTCTAAGCCAGGAATTTTTAATAAAACATTTCTAACTGCCGAGGTGTGAGACAAGGGTGTATACTGTCACCAACCCTGTTTAATCTCTATTCCGAAGACGTAATGAATAGAACACTCTCTGAGCAATCCGTAGGTATTAAAATAAATGGTGTTAGATTAAACAATCTGAGATTTGCCGACGACACCGTTCTGATCGCAGAAACACTTGAAGAGCTACAGACATTGGTGAATAAGATAGCAGACTGTAGCGAAGAATATGGACTATCTTTGAACATAAAGAAAACTAAATTTATGGTAATATCGAAGTCAACACAAAGTGTCCAAAATTTATATTTACACAATGAAATTATCGATCGAGTTAGCAAACACAAATATTTAGGCACTTTTATAAATGAAGACAACGATAGCTCAGCAGAAATCAAAATAAGAATAGAAAAAGCCAGATCCATATTCACTAAAATGAAGAGAGTGTTCTGCGGAAGAGATTTGAGCCTTGAAATGAAACTTCGCCTGATGAGATGTTACGTACTTTCTGTGCTGTTCTACGGAATGGAGTCATGGACGTTGAAAAAGATTGATACCAAAAAATTAGAGGCATTTGAACTGTGGATGTATCGCAGAATCCTGAGAATATCATGGACCGAGAGAGTCACAAATGTCGAGGTCTTGAGAAGAATGAATAAAGAAAAGGAAGTCATATTTACGATCAAAAAACGAAAACTGCAATACTTGGGACACATTACAAGAGGCGAAAGATATGAACTGCTTCGAATAATTATGCAAGGGAAAATAGCAGGAAAAAGGTCCATAGGAAGAAGACGAAACTCCTGGCTAAAGAATCTACGGGAATGGTATAGCTGTAGCAGCAACGAATTGTTTCGGTCAGCAGTTTCGAAAATACGTATAGCCCTGATGATCGCCAACCTTCGGAACGAAGATGGCACTTGAAGAAGAAGAAGAACTGCCGATTGTGACCCGCAGTTATTCATTATTATTAAAGTGCCATTTGTGTCAGTTACAAAGGCAAAATAGTAGGCTTTGAAAAAATGACAGTTTTCATATTATTAAATCGTAAACGGTAGGCTTTGGAATGACTGTTTTCATATAATTATTACCTTTTTAATCGGTCTGTGTGGCTTATCTTTATTGTTAAAAATGAATTTTTCTGTAGAAGAGTTAACAGATATGATCTTGTTAGAGAAATTGCTTACTTGCATCCAGAATATCACGAGCGATATCCTGAACGGATATCCTCACATCAGCACTCGCGAAATTTCACGTCAACATGACATTAGTCAACCTTCGGCGGCAAAAATCCTTCGTAAACATAAACTGCATCCTTACCGCATACAGTTACATCAAGAATTGATAGTCGATTATTATCAACGCAGATTAGCCTTTTGCCCGCTACACAAAAAGGGTGATCAATTGGAATGTAGAAACTATAGAAACCCTCCTTAATACAGCATACAAAATATTTTCGAGTGTTTTATATGGTCGCCTGAGTGCATATTCAGAGGAGCTTCTTGGCGAATATCAAAGTGGTTTTATTCCTGGTCGATCAACAACAGACCAGATCTTTGTGCTAAGGCAAATACTGGAAAAAACCAATGAATTCAATATCGACACATACCATCTTTTCGTAGATTTAAATCGGCCTATGATACTATCCTAAGAAATAAATTGTATGAAGCGATGGATGAATTCCACATCCCCGATAAACTGATAAGATTGGTTAAGGCTACAATGCGTAAAGTTGTTTGCAAAGTCGAAATACAGGGCGAACAATCACAGGCATTTGAAACGAATGTTGGGCTGTGACAGGGAGATGCGCTGGCGTGTCTCCTTTTCAACATAACTCTGGAAAAGGCGGTCAAGGATGCCCAAATAGACAACAGAGGAAACATTTTTAATAAATCATCCCAAATTTTGGCATATGCAGATGATGTTGACCTAGTTGCCCGCACAACACGCAAGCTAGAAGAAATGTATACCACCTTGTCAAACGCCTCAAAAAATATGGGCCTGCAAGTAAATGAGGAGAAAACTAAGATAATGGAATCAACGCCCAACAATAGAGCCAGAACGTCATGACGGAAGAAGTCAAGCGAAGAATAATCCTAGCAAACAAATGCTATTTTGGACTGAGACATATGAGAAGCAGAAACTTAAGCCAAAAAACAAAAATAACCATATACAAAACCCTTATACAACCAGTGTTGACATATTTGTCGGAGACATGGACCATTTCCAAGGCAGATGAAAATGGTGTTTGGAGAAGGAGGTACAACTACGAGATATATCACAGATATAAACACATATTTGGGGGTAAAGACGTAGTATCCTTTATAAAAATAGGAAGACTAAGATGGGCAGGACATCTGGCAAGATCACAGCAGAACAACTCTCCTAGAAGAATTCTTATGTCACAACCTCTGGGAAATAGAAGTAGGGGTAGGCCAAAACTCAGATGGAGGGATAGTGTAGATGAGGATGGTAGACAAATAGGCGCAGCAAACTGGCAACAGTTGGCAATGGATAGAACTGACTGGCGTAATAGACTTGGGAAGGTCGAGGTTCTTTTATAGGGCTGTAGCACCAATGATGATGATGATTGTTGGCGATTATGTGATTGGCCCACATTTTTTTGACGGTCGTGTGAATGATGCCATATATCTGGATTTTCTAAACAATATTGCCAATACTACTGCAAAATGTACCGCTTAATATTCGACAACGAATGTGGATTTTACACGACGGTACTGCAGTTCACCACACTGCTCTATTCACAATCATCTTTTTTTTTTCATCTTTATAGAGGGGGGGGGATCTGGAATCTTCAAAAGACATCTCAGTCCAGGACACGGCCTGAGTGACCTGAGTGCAGGATTCGTTCTCCGTACTCCCGGCGATAGTTCCCGAGATATTTTAAAATGCCCTCTCGTCGCCGAGTCTACGCCGAATGCCTACCTGCTAAAGCAGACACCAGACCCTCCTCTGTCATCCAGCGATCCGGAAGCGGAATAGCCGCTGTAAAGCCGGCAGTGCAGCGTTTTTCAGTGCTATACATTCATGTGAAAGATTCTTTGTTTCTTGAACAGGCGCTTTCTGAAAGATGTTGATCAGGAATGGTTCTCGGTTTTGATGGTTCATGTCAAAAGTAACTTCGTGGACAAGGATTTTTTCTGAGCAACATCTGTCATTACAACACTGAAGAAAAAATATCTTCAACCAACTTACCTTTATTTGTTGTGCAGGCTTGGCCTAAAACACACATTTTCTATACTTCTTCAAAGGCCTTTTTTCTTTGTTAATAATGTTTCAAATTCTTTTCTTTTTCACAATTTCATCGTTTACTCTTAAAATAGAGTCTGAATTTTAACTGGCAACAATTTTGTAGAAAGAACACAATATGCTATAACCTTAAAATTTATATTGTTCTGAAGCTATTTTCTTGTGGCATTTTAAATTAATTACTATTTAAATGGGAATAAGCCACAATTAAAGGTTAAAATACGTTTATTGACGTTTCAATTTCCACTTCGGAAATCGTTCTCGAAATAATAAAAAAAAAATCGTATTTCGAGAACGATTTCCGAAGTGGAAATTGAAACGTCAATAAACGTATTTTAACCTTTAATTGTGGCTTATTCTCATTTAAATAGTAATTAACTTAAAATTTATGAAAACAATATTTTCATTTCTTTGACTGAGACTACATTGTCATCTTCAAACATATGAACTAACGTCAAAACGTGGATATTTGCATGAAACTTTCACTTCTGGACACTTTACAAAATGGAGAATATGGAAATATATTCTCCTTTTACGTCTACCCAATTGTGGTTTAATTCAAAGATTCAAATTCAAAATATAAACAAAAAATAAATGTTATTACTATTGTTAGTAACTTTTTTGTCAAATCTGAAAACATACGTAAAATGTGTAAACTTAATTTTATTTTAGTAAATGTTTACTAAAACGGTCGTAGTATAGCAATTTCTAACAAATATATGTACAAAAGTACAAAAAGAAGCTTGTGTGTTTATTTCTACACGAAAATAAAACAGTTTCGACACGAACTGCAACATTGAAATGTTGGTTGCTCTTTGTTTTTGCTCCGCAGTTTGTGTTTACAGTTGGCTCTTAATGCCTTTCGTTCTTTCTACATTAGCGACAATGTTGCTTTGTGAAGTTTACACAGAGGTGCTAAATGAAGATTTTTCTTAATTTTAGAGCATGTATACGGTGCAGAGACATAATAGTGTTCGTACATTGCTTGAATGAAAATTTATATTGCATACAGTGCAGCTAAAATATACAGGGTTATTGTGATTATTAGATAATGAGCGGTACTTGATCTGTATTCTCTATAGCTCAATTTTTTAGTTAACAAAAATAATTCAGCTTTAGTTCAAGTCGATTAGAGCCAAATTAGAGTTAAAAAATAATAAAAATAGAAATAAATTTAGAAAAACTTGGAATATAGACACAGATAAAATAAAATCTAATACAGAACAATATAAAAGCAAGTTCGAAAGTATTAAATCTAGATAAAGTTAGCTTAAATGAAATCAATGAAGTCATAACAAAAGAACTACCTATTAAATGTAAGTTCAGAAGTGGTATCGCTAACAGAAAACGAAAATCCAAAATAAGTGTAGAATTAGAAAACATGCTGAAACAAAGATAAGATCTACTGAGACAAAACAAAAGAGACACTGCAGAATTTAAGGAACTTAATCGAGTAATAAGGAAACAGACAAAAGGGAACATGAAATACATCAAGAAGACCGTATAGAACAAGTCATAGAGAAAAACCGAAGCCTCAAATGCACCAAACCGAAACTAGTAAAGAAAAACATAATGACCATTAAAAATTAACAAGGACAATTAGAAAAAAGTAAATCTGACATAGCAAACTCAATTGAAAAGTTCTATGCCGATCTGTATCGTTCCAGAAACGATCCCCCTAACTCTATTAACTAATTAATTTTGCTCTGCCTGTTCTAGGTAAATACATTCTTCGACTTGTTCTACATTTATTCTGCTTATGTTAATTTATGAAATCTGCAGTAGTGATATGGAATTAAGCAGGTTTATGGAATTATCTTATTTCTGGGTTGACTAGATACTGGTACTGATAAACCTTCAGGACAAGGTAATCAAATCCAGCCTTAATCTCTCTCGGTTCAATACCGTAACGTAAATCCTTATTAACGCCAATCGTTACAAATCTAGGCCAGAAAATTCTTCCTTTTCAGTATCAAGCTCAAGGAATTCATCGGCATTTATAGCTCCTCGTACACCCCTATTCCCTTAATGAGGTCACTAAAACCCTACCCACACATAAAAAAACAAAAAAAAAATAAAATTGCGTCCTTTCATTTATGTAATCTCAATGTAACTATTCAATGGACTATATCTGGCAAATACATAGAAAAAATATATTTAAATATGGCATTTCTTCTCGAGAATAAAATTAATTATGATGGAGTAGTTACGTCCGTATATAGTTATTTTGATAACTATTGTCTAGGACGGGAAAGATTTTTGTTTTGGTTCTGAGTAGTGGCTATACCGCTCTGAGGAGACCTAAAGAGGTCGAAATACGTATAAGCGGCTGTCGCTGCCTTGTATCAAAACTCAAAACAAAAATCTAGTACCGTCATTATGTGTTAAAATTAATTATATTAATGAGGGCTTTGTCCTCATTTGCTTATTTTGAAAATAGAATAAATGCACTTTTCTTCGGTTTGATTGTTTTACAAATATGGAGTATAGTAATAAAAGTATCTCTTATAATAAAAATATTTGCAATAAAAAATCGTCTTGCAAAAGATTCCTTTAATACACTTACCGCCCTCAATCCATCATAAAATGAATATTATTAGACCCAAAAGAAAAATATTTCTCCGGCTAGAGCACCGCCGAAGTTCAATCATTTATTTTTTTTACTATCTTGAAAGGAGAGTATTTGTATTCTCTATTAATATATCAATCATCATAACCATTATAGCGAAGCAACTTATTGTTAAAAAAAGAATTGAATGACGTTGTGCCGCCTGTAGAGAAATGATTATTTTATTACAATATCGAAAGCATATTTACGAAAGTAATAAAGAAACTTTTTAATTATATTACATAAAATCGATTTCACGAAATTGGGAGTTTCAATTATTGTATAATATTAATTTGAAACCTTATTAAAAATATTCGACAAATACTTATAGCACCAAGAATGTAGCGTTATTATACAAGGATCTGCTTTTTATAATTTTATTCGTATTTTTTTGATTGATAAACACAGAGATATTGATAAATACATATATGTGCCTGAGGATGGAGATCGATAATGGATCAATAATGGTAAATTAAAAATTAAAATGTTAAGTAGATGTGAGGATAGATTTTAATGGACTGTATATTTGCATGTAAGTCACAAGAAGACACCTTGCTTTGAATTAACCGAAAAACATGCACTTGCATGTTTGTCGGTAAACAACTACTCCATTGCAGTAGTTGGTGTTGTTTTCATAGCACCTGTGGTGTAGCATTTTTGGTGTCCAAGCAATAGCTCAGTAGGCATTGGCCTAATCATAGCAGTGTAGATCCAGGCGATCATCTCGGGCGAAAGGCCTCAGGTGCGTCCGACCGTTCATCGACACTCCTCATAAGCAATTTGCTCTTTTAGCTCTGTGTGGGAATTCCATGTTAACTTCCTGTAAAGGATAATACCAAGGTGTTTCACATCGTCAGAACAGTTTAGACTGTAGTTTAGAATCCTTGGATGTATTAAACCCGTGGTTCTTCTTTTTCTGGTCAAGAGGACAACCTCTGTCTTCTTAGGATTTATAGATAGTGAAAGTTTCTTTCACCAAGTTTCTATAAGTCGAAGAGCAACTTGTAATCTCTTACATAAGGTGTTATCAAATTTACCGCATTACAGGACAGCAATATCGTGTGCGTAGGCTATTGTGTAGAACCTGTTGCTGCTGAAATGGCCAACCAGGATGTCTAGAACTATGTTCCAGAAGAGTGGTGATAGCACCCCTCCTGTGAATATTCCTCGTAACCATGCCTCTAACCGAAACGTCTTCTACATTTATGCTTATTGCTCTATTAGAGAGCATACTAAATATCCATTACCTCACGGTCAGGGGAATATTCCTGACATTCAGCTGTTGGGTGATGGTTAGGAATATGGTTTTATCAAACGCTCCCTCAATATCTATGAATATACCTAGGGTGGATTCTTTATTATTCAGCGATCTTTCAGTTCTTCCCACTACTTGATGCATTGTAGAATCGGTATATCTTCCCAAAGTATATGCATGCTGATTTGGGTGAAATGGGTTATGAAATAGAACTCCATACCTTATATACCTCTCGCATAGCATTTCCATCGTGTTCAAGAGAAACGACGTTAAACTTATTGGTCGGAAAGCCTTTGGTAGGGTTAGCCCATTCTACCTGGTTTTGGTATGAAAACCACACGTATCTCTCTCCACTTCCTAGGAATATATCTCACCACCAAGGATGCTCTAAATATTCAAGGTGCAAGGTGCGGCAGAAGAATATCCACTTCCCACCGTAGTAGGGCTGAATATACGCAGTCAGGACCTAATGACTTGAAAGGGGTGAAGCACAATATGGCCCATATCACTTTTTCCTCACTAATCATTGTTCTGGCGATATGTCAGTCCTTCAGTCAGGGTATAATTGTTTCTTCCGTCCAGTTTGATGCTGCTGATGCGCTAGAACCGGGGAAGTGTGTTTTTATCAAGATCCTAACACTTTCGCAAAAGGTTGGAATTTTTGCTTCCATCTTCCTTCCTTAATATGCCGATGCGGGTCCTTTGAGAGCGCTTTTTGTAGCCTGGAGGCTGCGGGAAATCTTAGATTTCCTCACAGTAGGCTCTCCAAGCAGCTCTTTGTTTTTGGTTACAGACTTTCTTAAACTCTTTGAGATTTGATTGACAAGAATCTCAATCCTCTTTAGGTTTGGTGCGTTTTGCTCTATTAAAAGCTGTTGTTGCTGTCTTCCTAAGGTGTTCCAGTTCAGTGCACCACCCAGATTTGGTTTTGCGACTTTCCTGGACAGGATTTTTTGTAAACATAGCTTATTTTAGTTTGAATATATACCGTATCCCTTTCCAATTATATGGAAATAATTCCCATACTAAGTAGACTTATAAATAAGATAGATAGATAAGAAGGGGTCCCGACCTTTTTGAGGTTGTACCTTTTTTGCGTTAGAACACATGGCCGTTTGAGTAGAATGACTTCAATTCACCCACTGGCGATTTAATTTAGACATTTCATGTTACAGTTTTACGGTTGATTAGGGATACGCCTATGTAATTCATTTTAAGACTTAATTCTTATTTAGTTTGATTATTAAGAATATAAGGAGGCAAGGTTGCATACTCTCCCCCTTATTGTTCAATCTATATTCGGAAGAAATAATTTAAAAATCACTCGAAAATGTAACAATTGGAATAAAAGTCAACGGCAGACCCATCAACAATATCAGATATCTACAGACACTTTTAGATAATGTAGTAAATGCCAGTGAGGTAAGCGGACTAACGCTTAATGCTAATAAAACAAAATTTATGACAATTTCCAAAAAACAACAAGACATTTTAAACATAAGAGGGGTTCCAATAGAAAAAGTAAAAAAATACAGATATCTTGGTACAATTATTAATGAAAATAACGAGTATACAGAAGAAATAAAAATGAGAATTGGATAAGCTAGAGCAACATTTAATAAGATAAGAAAAGTATTATGCAGTAGAGACCTTAGTTTGCAACTCAAAATAAGAATATTACGTTAATATGTGTTGTCGGTGCTGCTGTATGGGGTGGAGGCCTGGACCTTAAAGAAAGAGGTGAGCGATCGACTTGAAGCATTCGAGATGTGGACCTACCGAAGAATTTTAAAAATAAGTTGCGTAGACCGAATAACAAATGTTGAGGTCCTCAGAAAGATGACAAAGGCAATGGAAATCATGAATACGATTGAGATAAGAAAGTTACAATATTTCGGCCACGTTATGAGAGGAGATAAATATGTGTTGCTACAAACCATAATGCAGGGAAAAATACAGGGAAAACGAAGTATTGGAAGAAGACGCATCTCCTGGCTCAACAATCTGAGAAAGTGGTATAATTGCAGTTCCGTCGACTTGTTCAGAGCTACAATCTTAAAAGTGAAAATAGCTGTGATGATTACCAACCTCCTTAGAGGAGACCGTACCTAAAGAAGAAGAAGATTAAGAATATACATACATACTTCATTTTGATGATATGAGTATGAATTATAATTTTTGTTTGAGAATATTACGATTAGTTTGTAATGTGTAATCTATGAGCCCAAAAAGCTTTTTTCCATTGACAAATTCAACTCCCATCCGTAGGGCTTGATCTTCTTTTTGACCGTTGTAGTAAGGTAAGAGATTTTTACCTTAATCAATATTGGGAACAGCAATTTGGGACTTTATTTATACTTGAACAGTAAAAAAATATTTTTTGCGAACATTTACTTTACTAGGTCCTGTATAAAAACTTCACGGAAAACCAATCAATTTGTTTCAATAAAAGTTCTTTTTTATTGCTATAAAAACATACAGGGCATTTCACTTAAAAATATGTCAATGACGTCATTACTTATTACGTCATTACAACAGGTAGTTGACCCTGCACATTTTCTTGTAGCACAAGAAAAATTCAAATTGAAAATAAAAATCGACCTAGTTTTTTTCACAAATAGTCGGTCTGTTGAGAATATTCCAGACTTTTGCCGCTCTCGGTATAATACAACAAAATTCCAGCACATCCACTTAAGAAGTTGTTACTTATCTGTTTAAAAAAGTTTTTATGTTGTGATTTCATTTTTTTTATCACATTTTTCATTTCCTCACTATTTGTGTATATATTGCTTCTTGGGTGTCTCTCAGTCAACTCTATGCTGCGTATACCTTTGTTCGTATTTTATTATTTTGTTCTGTATCAAGGTCTCGAATGATTGACAAGAAATTTCAAGTCTCGGATGATATATTGACCTTGATGACTCACGATGCCGGTACTTCAGCTCCACCGACCATAAACCTCGGTAATAAACTGGTTGTCGTCGTCCATTCCTCGGTCGCGAACTTCGCAAGTACCGTCCTAGAGGCGATACAGTTACACATACGTGCTTTCCCGCGCCGTCATACTCGCCGCAAATCTAACTAACAACAAACAAAACAAACACAACAAAAAAAAGTTCTCACACATTTATGCAAGAACGTTGTTTGTTTGTCCATGCACCATGCCGATAATGGTCGTTCACCTGCTCAACTAACTGTTTGCTCGTATGCGTTTGAATTTTTACGAGGGAATGTGACCTTTGTGCGGGGATCGCACGAAGGAAAAAGAGGTCATAAAAGATCAGGAGCACGAAGTTGTAGAAAGAGATGAAAATATAAGATAGATACTTATTGAAATATAATTTAATACCGATATGTAATATAAGGTAATGTTGTTTATTAACCATATCACTGAGTAGATGGAACTTGAAAAATTAGATGTAAGGGGACAATGTGATAATTATCAGTCGGTATCATTATGGTTGTTTAACCTTAATACTCTATATTCTCCGTTCATAAATTGTTGAGAGCACGAAATGTGCCTCAAACTCATAAAACGGTCGTAAACCATAGGCGTTCCCGAGGTGTTTATTCATTAAATAATAATATAATATTTTTGACGTGACAACGTCTTAAATTAGGTTGTGGCTCGGAGTCACTCATGAAAAAGTGTAACGCCCGCTCACGTCTGTTACGATGAGTCACCGAACGAGAGAGAGGCCCGCCGGACCGGCGAATGCCTTGCGTCTCAGTCAACTACGTTAAAAGGAACAACCATCGACTTGACTTTCGCAAGACACATTACAGCAGAAACACTTCTGCACTCAAGATGTCTTCTCGATAATGGATCTCAATCGAGCTTTGCAACAAAAGATTTAGTAAATAGACTAAATTACTCTACCACTAATAAAAAATTACAAATTTCCACAATCTCTCAAAATTGTTCCATCTCAAATGAAATGGTAAACATTGAATTTTTCCCATATAAAAACAATGATATGAAATTTGAAGTATCATGTGCAGTTTTGGATAATATTACGTGTAAAATACCTCAGGTACCTCTAGATCGTAGCAAAATAAAAATACCAGCTGGCATAAAGCTCAGTGATCCCTCTTACTCCTCCCCAGGGATAATCGATCTCTTATTAGGTGCAGAAATTTACTGTGATCTATTAAAGGATGGTTTAATTCATATTGGAGCAGGTCTTCCAGTGCTTCAAAACACTCATTTAGGATATGTCATGTTCGGTAACTTATCTCCACAAGTTTCATCTAAGAAAAAGATGTACTCTCACTCAAACTGTAACTATTCACACTCGAATCATATTTCTTTATTTGTTCAATCTCACACTGAAAAAGAAAATATAAATAATCTTCTCCAAAGGTTTTGGGACATTGAAGAAGTTCCCGAAATAAAGCATTTAAGTCCTGATGATGAAAAGGCTGAGAAAATATTTAAAGCCACAACACAAATCCTACCGAATGGACAGTTCCAAGTAGATTTACCCCTATGCACGCCTAATGAAAATAATAAATTAGGCGATTCTTTCCAAATGGCGCGAAGGCGATTTCTAAATTTGGAAAACAAATTCTCAAAAAATGATTCTCTTTACAAACAATATAAATCTTTTATAGATGAGTATGTTGAATTAGGACATGCAAAATATGTTCCGTTGTCTCTGCAGAATGTACACTCAGAAAACAAATATTTCTTGCCTCACCACAGTGTAGAAAAAGACACTTCTCTCACAACTCGTTTGCGCGTAGTTTTTGACGCATCCATGAAAACCACTTCTGGTTTTAGCCTTAATGATATTATGTTAAAGGGTTATACCACACAACCAGAACTATTTGACACTTTAGTCAACTTTAGACTCTTCAAGTATGTATTCACATCTGATATAAAAAAGATGTTTAGACAAATCAGAATAAACCCCAACCAAACTTTCTTATTAAATATTTTGTGGCGCAACTCTCCCTCGGAGCCGTTAAAATGTATACAATTGGAAACGGTTACCTATGGAACGAAACCAGCTACCTTCCTTAGCACACGATGTTTAATTGAACTTGCAAACATGCATAAGGAAGAATATCATCTCGCTCATGATATGCTCATTAATTTTTGCTATATTGATGACATATTATGTGGTACAAATAGTATTGAAACCCTCACACTTGCGCATGAGCAAATCACTGCACTGCTACAAAAGGCAGGCATATCTCTTCACAAATGGTGTTCAAATTCACCACAATTTTTAGAAAATATTTCACAATTTTCAACTGACTCTACGTATGTTATATCTTCAGAAAATCATTCCAATAAAATATTAGGTCTTTGTTGGGACTCTAAATTAGATAGTTTCTCTATTTCAGTACCAGAAATCGAAATAAAAGATTCCTACACTAAGAGACAAGTGCTCTCGATAATCGCAAGTTTTTTCGACCCCAAGGGATTAATTAATCCTGTAATAGTAACTGCAAAAATAATAATGCAAAAGATTTGGCTTTCAAAAATTCAGTGGAATGAAAGTTTAGACTCTACACTCTTAAATGAATGGTTAAATTTTCTCAAACATATTTCAGCACTAAAACATTTAAAAATTCACAGACCTTTTTTTATTGAAAATTATGTATGTAGTATACAAATCCACGCATTTTCCGACGCTAGTGAAAAGGCATACGCCAGCTGCATATATATTAGAGTTACTTATAGCTCAAGGAATGTCTCTTCCACACTCATCACCTCTAAAAGTAGGGTAGCTCCAATAAAAACATTAACTTTACCTAAGTTAGAACTTATGGGTGCTGTTTTATGCAGCAAACTCACTAAAAGAATAGTTGAAATTCTAAATAATAAATTACCTCAAATAGACTCAATAAACTGCTGGACGGACTCAGAAATCGTACTTGCTTGGTTAGGCTCACATAGCTCGAGATGGTCACAGTTTGTTGCAAATAGAGTTTCTGAAATACAAGGAAACCCACAATTTAAGTGGCGATATATAAAGTCAAAACAAAACCCCGCAGATATTGCGTCAAGAGGCATGTCTGCTCCTGAACTTCTAAACTCAAAATTTTGGTTTGAAGGTCCCTCATTTCTACTTAATTATGACTTAGATTTAACTTCTTATGATTCAAAACCAAATGTAAGTAAAATACCCGAGGAAAAGAAAATAGTTCATCTAGCACAAGAAAGCCCAATAAGTTTCATTGAAAATTTATCTCTCAAATTTTCAAACTTCTCAAAACTACAACGCAGTATCACACTTATTCTCAGGTACATTCACAATTTCAAGTTTCCAAATGAAAAATATGTTGGACCCTTCTCTGTTTCAGAATTAAAAAATGCTGAAAATTTAATAATAAAACTTTTGCAAAAGGCACACTTTTTTCGAGAATTTTCTTGTCTTAAAAATAAGGAGATAATTTCAAATAGAACAATTTTAAAACTCAACCCATTCATAGATAATCAGCAAATGATTCGTGTAGGTGGTCGTCTAAGGTACTCAGACGTCCCATATAAACAGAAGTACCCATTACTTCTACCCTCTCATAATCACATAGTAAAATTAATGCTGCATAGAGAACATATAAGATTATGTCATGCAGGCCCTCAAAATACTCTTTCCAATTTTCGTTTAAGATATTGGTGTCTAAATGGTCTCAAAGAAACTAAAAGAATAATTAATAAATGTCACGATTGTTTTAAATTTAAAGCAAAGACAGCCACACAGTTAATGGCTGATTTACCACGGGAACGTTCATGTTTCTCCCCTCCATTTACCAATGTTGGTCTAGACTTTGGTGGTCCATTTCTTATAAAAAGCTCCAATTTAAGAAAGGCTCCAAAAATAAAATCCTACATAGCGTTGTTCGTATGTATGGTTACTCGTGCAGTGCACATCGAATTAGTCACAGGTCTCTCCACCGAAAGTTTCTTACTTGCTTTAAAAAGATTCATCAGTAGGAGAGGCTGTCCACAAATTATCTACTCAGATAATGCCACTAATTTTCTAGGAGCTAGAAATCAGTTGAGGGAAGTTGCACTATTTCTTAAACAAAAGGAAACCTCTGAGTCCATATTCAATTTTCTCTCCTCTTCTGAAATCCAATGGAAATTTATTGTAGCCCATTCTCCGCATCATGGTGGAATTTGGGAGGCAGCCATAAAAAGTGCCAAATATCACATTTTAAGGCTTTTAGGCAATACCACTTTAACTTTTGAAGCCTTTAGCACAGTTCTCGCACAAATAGAAGCAGTACTAAACTCACGCCCTCTTTGTGCTATGTCAAATGATCCAAATGACTTTAACACATTGTCTCCAGGACATTTCCTAATAGGAAAACCAATTACGTCATTTCCTGAAGAGATAGTGACGGAAATACCTGACAATAAATTAACAATTTGGCAAAACTACATGAAGATTCAGCAATCATTTGCCAAACGCTAGAAAATTGATTACCTTAATCAACTTCAGAATCGCCCCAAGTGGTTAACACCACAGAAGAATCTTGAAGTTAACGACTTAGTTCTATTAAAGGAAGATAAAGTTCCACCCCTACACTGGCCATTGGCAAGAATTGTTGAATTGTTTACTGGTAAGGACGATAAGGTCCGTAGTGTTAAAATAAAGACTAGAGATGGATATTTTAACAGACCCATTACAAAACTCTGTCCTCTTCCTGTGGACAAAGTAGAAAATTAAAATTTTAAATTTTGTCACATTTATATGTATTACTCTAGTTTAGGAATAGTTATTTCTTAAATTACATTTAAGTTAAGTTTGCTTACTTTCTCAAATCACTCTTTCTTTCGTTTTGAAGTAAATACTTCAACGCGGGCAGTCTATGTTCCAGAAATGAACATATCATTTTAAAATACAAAATAAAAATATAGTTCTTTACACTTTTCTTAGTGTAGAATAAGTAAAATATTCACTAATATCAAGTTTGCTAGCCGACTTAACGGCGCCACAGCCTCTAAAATAGTTTTCACACCTAAATACAAGAGGGGTAATCTACACTTTTACGCACCAAATTTTATTTTATTAGTTCTCACTCACACGCCCTTGAGGCAACACTCTCAATTCATATATAAAATATTTCTCTACGCCGAAATCGGGCATTTTTTCTCATAAATACGGTTTTCTATTTTACGTGTGATAAAGAAAGAATTATTTGATACTGTATAGTCAGCTACGTCGTTTTGAACCTCTTTAATCTAAAAATAGTTAATTATAAGTCGATAAACTTAAAGTGCTTTTATTTCTCTGGAGCAATATTTGCTCACCTTAACAATCCTTATCCTTCAACGGTCACTGAAGAACCAAACCTATGGAGATGCATCCATTCACAAGTCCTTTGAAGTAAGGCTTGGAATCAAAAGATTTCCAACTCTCGAATATAGGGAGCCAGTAACAAAGCTCCCCTCAACTGTTATATATATATAATATTAATAATATTTTAATACTAATATATTTAGCAAAAAAACAATTAAAACTTTCACGGCTAATGTTATGTAATTATATTATATTAATAAAAATAAGAATTTAACCATTAACAATTTTGTAAATAAGAATACCTTATCTTTTTGGATATTTCAATACTAATCTTCGCGTTTAATCACTTTACTAGAAAACCTGGAATTCATATCCGAAGGTACTATTCGTTGCAAGATAATTGGGATAGAATTCTCCAAATTTTTAATAATATAATGGGTATGCTTTGGCCACGTGCCTCGTTTGTTCAGTTTATATTCGAAACTTAACTTAAAAGGGTGAAGTTATTACGAACGAAAACAATTTTTTTGTTTAGTACGTTTTTGATCGCATGTACCAAACCTAAACAAAATTTTACAAGAAGTTAGAGACGACCCGGATTTGCCTCATATCGGACGAACTAAATTGTGGTAAGTTTTAAAAGAATTAAATTTCCGGTGGGAGAAATCAGACCGAAAATCACTTTTGATTGACCGGGAGGAGATAATATGTTGGAGAAGAAATTATCTAAGATCCATACGAAAATTCCGGGCTGAAGGAAGGCCCATCTTCTACCAAGATGAAACGTGGGTAAACTCAGGTCATACTCTAAAAAAAATTTGGTCAGATAAAAAAAATCGGTTGCCTGTAAAGTCGGTTTTACGGGCGAAGATTTTATGTGACAACGTCTTTTTCTCGGTAGAATATTTATTGATATGAATATTATTAAATTGCACAATAGGAACAAGGAATTGAATGAAAATAAGAATTGCACAAATTTTAACTATAGAAATATATTTTGTTTACTAAAACATTGTACATGTAAACTTAAACTTAACTAATTTCTATTTGAGTGATTTTGTTAAGGATAGGACGATGATAGGAGAAATATGAAATGAAAGGAAGTGTTTCTGCTGTAATGTGTCTTGAACGCCAAGAACGCTCGAGAAAGACAGAGACACAAGCACGGAAGCACGCACCGATTCAACGCGCCAATTCTCTAGTGCTGCGCGCGCAGCTGACCGATCATGTTTGAGTGGGAGAGAGACGCAAGGCATTCGCCGGTCCGGCGGGCCTCTCTCTCGTTCGGTGACTCACTGTAACAGACGTGAGCGGGCGTTACACTTTTTCATGAACGACTCCGAGCCACAACCTAATTTAAGACGTTGTCACGTCAAAATATATTAAGCTCCAGGCAAGCCTTTATGGAAGGTTGGTCTACTGGTATCTCCCTACCTTCTGGTAAAGGCAGTAGATTAATAATTTCTCACATTGGCAGTGAAAAAGGATTTGTTAAGCATGGTTTGTTGGAATTTCAGTCCAAAAGCACAAAAGACTATCACGAGGAGATGACAGCTGATGTTTTCGAAGAGTATTTTGAGCAGATGATTGAACACATACCACCAAATTCAATTATAGTACTAGATACTGCACCTTATCATTCACGACTAGTAGAAAGACTTCCAACGACTGCGTGGAAGAAACAGGATATTCTTGACTGGCTCCGGAATAAGTATCTGCCTTACGAAGATGGAATGGTAAAAGCAGAACTTCTAAAAATTGCCCGGCAACACAAATCTAAGTTCAAGGAATACGTAGTTGACAAAATGGCGGAAAGGCGAAACATTACAGTCCTTAGACTTCCACCCTACCACTGCGAAATAAATCCAATTGAACTCATTTGGGCACAAATGAAAAGTTATGTGGCTAGAAAAAATGCGTTATATAAAATACAAGCTGTACGTGAATTGTTATACGAGTCTTTACAACATATTACAGAACAAAACTGGAAAGATGCAGTAAGGCATGTAATAGAGGAAGAACAAAAAATGTGGGATCTTGATAACATAATTGATGCGACCGTAGAGACACAACCGCTAATTATTAACCCTCAAGATGACTCGGATTCCGAAGTTGATCCTATTTATTTTGAATTTGAATAGTTTTCTAATCGTAATTATATAAGGTAAGTAATAATAGTTGTAATCGTAAGGTATTAAAGGGGAAAGGCGCAAAATGTCGCCTGTCAAAATGTTGAATGTGTTTTAAATGTATCCATTTTTTTTTTCAAATCCTGAGAAAACTAAACAGCATTTTTGAAAAATTTAAAGGCAGAATGAAATATTTTTTAGAATAAATGCAATATTTTCAATTAAAAATTATATTATATTTTCTCTTTTATTTTCACCCCTGTTACATAACCTATTAAAATAAACATTGTAGAAGTTTTCAGGGACTTTCTGCCCTGAGCAATAATGTAATCTTTCATTCTGCGTTTAAATTTTTCAAAAATATTTATTAGTTTTCTCCGGATTCGAAAATAATGGATACATTTAAAACACATTGGAAATTTTGCCAGGCGACATTTGGCGCCTTTTTCCTTAATTAAATAAATGTATCTTTTACAAATGGCAAGAAACTTTTTATTTTTGAATAAAATAAATAAGTTTTATTAAAAAATACAATTTACATAAGTACAATTTAAAAAATATATTTATTTAGTTCAAATAAATGTTTCAATCATATACTCTACGACACTGGTCGTTCATCTCTAACCATTCAAAATACCCCCGTAATAGGATTATAAGGTATTGTATTCCTTCAGATATAAGGTGGGTTAGTCGAAAACGTCTTAAACCGTCAGTTTTAGGTTGGTTTTTACTATTATGTCGTATTACCTATCCTCTCTGTATTTCAGTTTTCTAATTAGGGTTAAACTTGTAGTGAGCTATCAACAAATTGTAAACCGACTGTAGACATCTACTCAAACGAGTAGATGTTTTTCATATATAAAAATATCATTGTTGGAAATTAAAAAGTATATGGGGGGGGGGGGGGTAATAACTTTAAAATGTGGCTCATTAAGCTGATGGTCCGGAAATCATTGCAGGATACGGATTTTGTTTTCTTTGGTAGAGCAATAAACGTAGCAAATGTACTATGATTCAAGATATTCTTCAGGAAAACCAGTTGGGCATAATGTATGTTGATTTCTTTATTAAAACTTAAAAAAAAAACTAAGAGTGCTATTTATATTCATCTTTTATCAAGAGACAAATTTGTATGGGAAGAATTCGAGATGTCGACAGACCTATCTCTTTAAAGAAGAACCATATCAACCGTTAAAAATAATATATAAACTGAATAAAAGTGAAACTTCTACCAGCATATTTATGAGCAGATAATGCTGCGATAAGAAACACTAATTAATTTTTTTATCTTTTTTTGTCATGTCCTTAATAACTATAACTATATATTACACAGTTTACAGCTTTTTATATCCAGTTAATTTAAATAAAATCATCTGATATGTAAATAAAACATTACTTACTGAAGGGAAATGTATACGGATAAGGAAACACGATTGAAAAAACGGAGAAATCGACGAAGATTTGTTTGGGAGATATTTTGTTACCTTGTGGTAATCAGTTTTGAAATTAAAATATTTCGTAATATCATTCAGTTGGACTCGTCAATTACTACTACATTGGTCATAAATTAGAACGATATTTAGGAATAAAAATACATCGATTTGGCTTAACTTACCTATAAGAAAAATTGCCCAAAGAAAAAGTTACAACAAAACAAAATAAAACAGAATTTTTTAATATTACTCCAAAACGGTTTAAAACTTTTTTATGAAAATGTATATCAGGTGTTAGCTTGCTACGGCCAATAACAAAAATAGCTAAAATATTTTTTACCAATTTTTCTAGATCTTTAGAGGTTTCTCCAAAAATTTACCCCCAAACTTTTTTCTTCTTATAAAATAAATGGGAAAATCCCTGTAGTTGGCTGTATACCATAGTTAAAAGACTAATACAGAACTAAAAACCTCAAATTTGTATGTTGGTATAAAAACTTTTTTATTAAAACTTGTTGGTCTGTGTCATCTGAACTGACACGAACCACGTGTTCCAGTCGAGCAAGG
This sequence comes from Diabrotica undecimpunctata, assembly GCF_040954645.1. Taxonomy (NCBI): domain Eukaryota; kingdom Metazoa; phylum Arthropoda; class Insecta; order Coleoptera; family Chrysomelidae; genus Diabrotica; species Diabrotica undecimpunctata. Next base: position 10,428,315 of record NC_092807.1, read on the forward strand.
AAGCATGTTGCTCTTTAAGCCGGGTACACACATTCCAGTAAATTGGGAAAGTAGCTGGCATGCCAGTTGCTGGAATGGGCCAATAACTCGCAAGTACGAAACACATTTGCTAGTAATTGGCATTAGTAAACTAAAGTACTTGTTTTGTAATTAAAAGTTTTTGAGTTTTCAACCAAAAAAAAAGGGTATCCATGGAAGCTATTCGGAATGAATTTAACAAGCAAATATTGTTGATGACCACAGATATTGTTATATCAAAGGGAATAAAAATAGATGGAGAATATCTAAACAACTTACGTTTCGCCGATGATATACTTATAATAGCTGAAGATCTAGGTATGGCAAGAGAGATGGTACAGGAACTCGTTGTGGCTACAGAACGTGTAGGTTTAAATATAAATATCTCGAAAACAAAAATCATGACCAATTTGGTACCCAACCAGAACATCAGTCTTGGTGGGAAAGAAAGAGAACTCGTAGATAGATATAAATACCTGGGACATGAAATTATGATTGGCAGAGATAACCAGACTCATGAACTGAAGAGAAGAATCGGCCTTGGGTGGGCAGCATTTGGAAAACTGAGAGAAACTTTTAAAAGTGAGCTGCCCACATGCCTAAAGAGAAAGGTATTTGATCAGTGCGTCCTCCCAGTCTTGACGTACGGAGCAGAAACACTTACCTTAACAAAAGCAGCAGCTACCAAACTGAGAGTCACGCAGAGAAGAATGGAGCGGTCCATGTTAGGAATAACTCTGCGAGACAGAATAACCAACGAAGACATCAGGAGAAGAACCGGAGTGACTGACATCATCGAGAAGATAGCCAGACTAAAATGGAGATGGGCAGGACACATAGCCAGAATGACAGATGGGCGATGGACAAAGAGGTTATTGGAATGGAGGCCAAGGGAAGACAAGAGAAGCGTCGGTCGAGTACCTACAAGATGGACTGACGATTTAAGAGGACTCAATAAAAACTGGATGAGAGCGGCGCAAGATAGGCGGGGTTGGAAACATGAGGAAGAGGCCTATGTTCAGCAGTGGACTCTTGAGGCTGGATGATGATGATGACAGACATTGTTAGAAATTTAATAATGACTCCGAAGCAGAACTCAAAAAAGAAAAACAATTGGGTGAGAAATTGGATTGGTAGGTGAGAAAATCTTGGAGCAATTTTTTATTCTGGCCTTTATATCCTTTATACCTTCACCCATTTCCTATTGAATTTTTGTGCATTGTCACAGGCTATTTTATTTTTATATCGAGATGATTTAGAATTCAAAAGACACTCCAATTCTCTGTATATAGCAATAAATTTGATGGTTTTTTCATCATTTAATGTTAATTGTTCTGTCATTGCTGCTCCACAATATTTGAGTAATTCGTTTGGTATCCCGTCTTTACCTGCTGCTTTTCTGTTCTTCATGTTTTTTAAGTGTTTTCCGAACTTCTTATTTCGAACATTTTATATTAGGCTAAGGAAAAGATACTTTTACCATTACAACAAAAGAAAAATAGACTCAAGATCGTCAAAAGAGCAAGACTTAGTCGCAATGGGATTCAATACAATGGAGTGATGAGTCCAGATTTAAAGCGTGTGTTGGAGACAGTAGGAGTCGCGTCATTCGTAGGAAAAATGAAGCTTTCCATCCCCACTGTCTGAAGAGAAAAGTCAAACTTCCTGCATCTGTCATGATCTGGGGAAACATGTCGTCTAAAGGTGTAGGAAAGTTACATTTTATCGATGGGAGTGTAAACACGGACAAATATTTTAGAAGAATCTCTTTTACCGATTATGGGACAACATTTAACATCAGCGGAAGATTTTGTCTTCCAACAAGACGGCGCAGATTGTCATACCTCAAAAAAGAGTTTAAAATGGATTGAAGACCATGGCATACTACTTCTGGGTTTCTGACAGTCCCGACTTGTTCCTGATAGAGACTTTGTGGTCTGATAGAGAAAACATCCTGCCAGGTCCGTCAACGAACTGAAGGAAACATTGCAAGAAATATGGTATTCGTTTACATTAGAATTCTGTCAGAACTTGGTAAAAACTATGCCTCGAAGAATTGTCTATGTCATTAAAAATAGAGGGGATATAACTCAGCGGTAAACTGTCACATTTTTTTTAATATTACATATTCTATGCGTTTTTTTTTAATTTCTTATTATTTTGTTTAATCAATAGTTTTCATTACGTTATAAAATATTTTCTATAATTAGGAAATTCAAAAATGTTCGATGCATTATAACTTCTAAAATTTACGCTGCGCTTTTATTTTTGTTCTCTAAAATTTAATTTTCTTATCAATCTATCGTTGGGCCAACTGATATGGGAAGGGGCTCTTAGGTAAATCGGATGTTGGGGATTACACTCGGGACCTTAGAACCTGCCTTGGTTTTTTAGGCGTCAGAAAATCTGATATATTTAACAAAACCCTCCATTAGTTAATATACAAAGATTATTGCGTTCACCCTATATAAAAAAAAAATTTCCGTATTCACATCCTCCATTTATTAGCACACAAAAGCCCCTTTCATTCAGTTTTCTATGTCACACACGCACACTGACTCATCTTCTAGCGAATTTCTCGTGTTTTTACTTTTTTCTGTCGGAGATGTAGGCCGGCCGCGTCGACTCGAAGGCAACAAGAAAGAAAGAAATCCGGTTTTGGCAACTCGAACAACGTTTTTATGTTTTGTTCGATCCATAGAATTTCGGTCATTGTGCTCGAATCGAATATTTTTGCGAGAGGTCAATTTAAAGGGTATATTATTACACGACATACGATATTGTTGTATCACATTAATATCCCGAGGCCGTACAAGATTCGTTTCTATACGCGGGTTACTTTTAAAAAAAGTATCATTCTTTTTTTATTTATTCGATTTTAATTCAGACTGATTCAACAATATTTTTTTTATTGTGCAGTTTAATGAAGGGACGTTTTTAACATTTCAACGCGAAATCACAGAAATCTTATTAATTTTTATTTGAACGCTTAAAACAGCCTTCGGACCGGTCAATATGCGAGCACATTTATTTCTCTGCTCTTTTTCTTAGTGTTCTGCATCCAATTAGTTGTTCAAAACCATAAACATTTTAATTAGCTGCATACGATAGATACGGTCATCTCCCCACAAATTGACAGATGCTGAACATTTCATTTTGTCGACACTTGCGATATTAATCTCAACCAAATTTAAAAACCCGAACGAATGTTTAAGGATCTAGTTTGACGTCTACTTCTCTCTTCTTTGATGATTTTGTCCAGCTTCCTATCGAAACAATTATTATCTTTTAGTCAATACATAATACTGCGTTAGACGATTTCTAATGTATTTCTAATATTAATTTTATTGTGACTAATTCTGCTCTACGGAATGGAAGCGTGGACACTGACTGTTGCATCTATGAATCGGCTCGAAGCTTTCGAAATGTGGTTTTATAGGCGCATCTTACGTATATCCTGGGTTGACAGAGTTACTAATGTGGAGGTCCTGCGTAGAATGGGGAAAGAATGTGAATTTCTCATGACCGTCAAAACTAAAAAGTTGGAATATCTAGGACATGTAATGAGAAATCAAGAACGTTACGGCCTTCTCCAGCTGATTCTCCAAGGGAAAGTAAATGGTAAGAGAGGACCGGGAAGAAGACGCATTTCCTGGCTTCAAAATTTACGAAAGTGGTATAACACGACTACCACTGAACTGTTCCGCGCTGCAATAAACAAAGTAAAGATAGCCGTGATGATCGCCAACATCCGGAACGGATAGGCACTTTAAGAAGAAGTGACTAATTAAAAAAAAAGCGATTGAGTATTACACTAATATGTATTACAATTTATAATACTAAAACTCCAATTCAATGGGGTATCCAATCAATTGGCAATTACAATCACTCCACTTAATTTTTTCTGACTTCCTCCTAATTAAGGCTAGGGCGACAACAAAATGATATTTTAATTATTATTTAAATGGGAATAAGCCACAATTAAAGGTTAAAGTACGTTTATTGACGTTTCAATTTCCACTTCGGAAATCGTTCTCAAAATACAAACATTACTAAATTAAACAAATTTTATTTTTTTGTTACTTGGTGAAAAATTCTTCTAATAATTTAATTTTATCTGACTCATTTATATTGACAATTCAGACATACATTATACATTTTAAAAAAGACGACTTTAAAGTGATATTGCCAATATTGTTGAGTTGCGTTCCTGGGACGACTTTACTTGTAAGATAGTTCATTCGATTACATGAAATCAACTTTAACTTGAGAATATCCGTCAGAAAAAAAATCATAGCATGTAATTCGTCTTTAAAAAGACAAACACATGCCATGATGACAGTAAAAAATCTCCTGTTAGTGATTCCATAGTAAATTATGAGGGAAAAACCAGGAACAAAACCTCATAATACTATCCCGACATGGTAAGTATTTGGTCCTTCATTTAGTTTACCTTCAATAGACACCAAATTCTGATTTTATATGTTTGTTATTTAAAAAACGTAAATGATGTATCCTCTATATGTTACCGACTTACTAATACTGGTATTTTCTTTTTAATAACTTCCTCTTTTAATATGGGTAACCAGATCCTACTACATTCTGCCGAGGAATTTGCGACACAATTGGTCTCATTCAGCATAATTGGAGCCGCTTCTTTGATTTTTCTCTGTTTACCATCCGTTTCTTTTAGTACTATATTTGAATCATTCCATTGAACCCTATATTCATTATCCCATGCGTGTTTACATATTTGAGATCTATCAAATACACTCAAACGCAAACAAAACGCAAAGGAGAAAATTGTGGTTAAATTCAAAGTATTTCAGTTTTTTTATTTTTAGCCACATTTTGATGATTTTTTTAGCACACTGTAAAAATTTATAAATTTTAATTTGGTATAGTGAGTTTTTTAATAAAATTTTGTATTTGACCAATTATACGGGGTTAATCGAAAGGTGGTTTTTTATCCTAACTTTGAAAGATCCTGTGGAATAATTCCGTTAGCAGATTTTCGTAAAACCTTGTTTTTCGGTTGTAACCATGTCTTTTAAGTATTATGTTTTTTGTTTCATGTGAGAATTCATGTGGATTGGTTTATTTTTAGGAGTGAAATGAGCTTGCCAACCACAATTTACGACTTTTCTTATTATTACCATTATCTTTTGTATTAATTTGTAATACGAAGATGGGGGCTTTGGACTGATATCGAAGGAATGTCATATCGACATCCCAGAAGCACGGTATTTAATTACATGATTTTGGTTTTAATGAACAATGATAACAACAACAAAACATAAAAAAACAACTTAAATGTAACTTAAATGTAACTTAAAAGTACGCAAATGACAAAGAAAAACTACTAAAAAATAACTTAATACTTTGTATTGCCTCCCCTAGCCTCTACAACTGCCTGTAGACGTCGGCTCATGCTGTCTATGAGGTGGCGAATATCATCTTGCTGGATGTTTTGCCATTCCTCTTCTAGAGCCAAGCGAAGTTCGTTAATTGAGGGGCTGGTGCGACTTCGAGACCTCTAATATTTCTACCAAGCATGTCCCAAAAGTGCTGTATTGCTTTCAGATCTGGCGAACACGCTGGCCAGTTCATTTTATTAATACCAACTTCCTCTAAATATTGCGTGACACACAATGCAGAGTGGGGTCGCACATTATCTTGTATTAATAGAAAATCATCGCCGATATATTGAGAAAAGAGTACTACGTGATTCGCTAAAATTTCCTCAATATACCGGTGTGCAGTCAACGAACCCTCAATAAATACCAATTCAGTGTGCGCCTCTCGTGATATTCCTGCCCATACCATCACCGAACCCCCTTTATGGCTAACGGGGGGACTGAGAGCGCACTCCGCAAATCTCTCTCCAGTTCAACGCCATACTCGTTCTCTCCCATCTGATGAGTGAAGATAGTATCTCGACCCATCCTTAAAAAGAATATTGTAATCTAGCCACTCTGTGCCGTGGAAATAATTTGGTCCCAGTTGCTGGTCTGCAACTTTGCAAACCAAATTCATATAATCTTCGACGAACTGTAAATACACTTACATTATTGCCTCGAACCTCTTGAAGCTGATTTCTTGTTTACACTGCTGTTAAATGACGATCCCGCAAAGCGTTGACTCGTATAAAACGATCATCTAAAGCGGTAGTTTTGCGCTTCCTTTCACTTCCCGCTTTACGCTTGTTTGTTAAAGTTTGTATAAGACGTTCCACTACCCTTTGGATGGTAGAGCGATGAGTGTGTAGTACTCTAGCCACATATTCATAATTTCGCCCATCTTTAACCAGAGCAATGGCTTTCGCATAATCTTCGACACTAAGAACCATGATCAATCATAGGTAAACAAAATGTCAATGTCAAGTGACATGTCAAGTGTCAATATGACATAATGATAAGTCACCAAAGCCACCTCGTCGTATTACAAAATAACTCCAAAATAATGATAATTAAAAAAGTCCTTAATTGTAGGTGTCAAATTCGTTTGGCTCTAAAAAATGAACCAAGGCATATTTTGAGATGAAACATAAAACACAATGCTTAGGAGACATGGTTGCAACCGAAAAATATGATGTTACAAAAATTCGCAAACGGAATTATTCCACAGGATGTTTCAAAGTTAGAATAATAAAACCACGTTTTAATTAACTCAAATCAAATCAATCAATCAATCAAATATAAAATTTTACCAAAAAACTGACTATACCAAATTAAAATTTATAAGTTTATACACAGTGTGCTATCATCAAAAATAAGGCTTAAAATAAAAAAATTTAAATACTTTGAATTTGTCCAAAATTTTCTCCGTTGCATTTTTTTTGCATCTGAGTATACTACTAACATTCAGTACTACTGACTTTTTTATTGATCATTGAAAAAATAGGAAGTCCCTAAATAAACATTTAATTATTTAAAAAATCCTTAAAAATGTATACTTATTTAAAAAGAAACTTTTCGGGCTCAATCACAGAACGTCTTCGGAATCAGAATTCCATCCTTAGTGCTGTTACTATTTATACATGAGTGAAGCCATTAAATATATGGGTAAAAACCCTTTAAATGTTACCTTAACCCATTATTTAGCAGTTTCACTTATGTATACCTAGTAACAGCACTGATGATGGAAATTCTGATTCCGAAAACGTTCTGTGATGTAGCCCGAAAGGGTTTTTTATTAAATAAATATACCCTTTTAAATAAACTTTTTGTGATTTATGGTATACAGCCGACTGACTACAAGAATGTCATTTTCCTTGTGGATTTATTTATTTACTAATTGAATAAAAGAAAAATATTATATTGTCAATACTAATACCTACGTACAAATAGTTAATGTTTTCAATCAATATACCTCAACTGGTAGCCACACCGCAGTAGGTTACTTTCCATTGTGTTATATCCCGAAGGGATGAAATACATCGGGCTGCCAATATGCGGAGCACTGTCAGATTCTTTTTATATAGAAAACCCTCTAAAGGAAATTACCTGTCTCCTTTGATCCTTTCCGTAGATGTTCCTGACACTCGATCGAAAGGAAACAGTTCGAGAACACTTAAAATCCAGAACAAAGGTACCCGCCACCGCGTGGAACTACAAGTGATGTATATAAGACGCGACCAATATGCCACGTTGCCAATGTCCTTGTGTATTTGAACTTTATTACAAAATGTACAATGTACTGTAATTATGTTCTTGTATTTTTTATAATTTATATAAGATTCACTACCTTACAGGTCACAACTCCAGAAATGTTAATTTTACAGGAAACGAAAAAACGTTTCATTAACAAATCAATTAACATAACATCACACAATTAACAATTAACATAAAAAAGACATAGTTAAACTGTAAAAAATAATTTAGTTTTTGGAGTTGTGGCCTTTTCCAAACAGACACTGATGATTTTATGATTAATAATAGAAAACTCCAATATTATTAAGGAAAAAATCTTATTAGGTGGCAAAAAAACATGTTGAATGTTAAGAAATAGTCTTTTAGTAATCTTCCTCTGGTGGTTCATTTTGTCTTCTGGCACATATTGTACAGTTTCTTGATGTTGTCCATTTTTTTCGAATTAATAGGGATTTTTTCTGTGTAAGCAGACTCTGTTGACAAACTAGGACAAACTCCAGCTGGTTTTCAAAGGAAAATTCATGAAACATAAGCCCATCGATGAATGGACGTACTTTAATAATTCCCGGTTTTTTGTTGCCATATTCGAACTCATTATATTGAGAAATTTGAAAAGTTGTTTTCTCATGTTTGGTTTTTTTCCCATAGGAGTCAATGGAGAGTACGGTTTTCTTATAATGCATGGACCACCATTTTTTGAATTCCAAAATTGTTTCACTTTTTACCAGTTCTATAGAAAAAAGAGATTTTTTTATCAATTCGTAATATTCTTCAGGAAGAAAAATTCGGTCCTGCTTGCGAATGAGTCTTTTTGCTACCCCGAAGTCTCTATCGCACGGGAGGAATGAGTGACCTCTGATTGAAAAGTAATGAAAAATCTGATAGATTTTTCCTGACGAAGCAAGAGCTAGAAGGAATCTTATTACCATGTGGTTTTTATTTTGGCCTGTACAACCATCTGAAAATATATGGACCTCTTTTACATTTTCAGAAACCTCATTTTCAAAATAATTTTTCAGGAAGATGCACACTTCATTGGGTCCTTTATGGGCCTCGCCCTCGTGATAGGAAAAAAAATTTAGCTTCTCCTGTTTTTAAGTTGTGTATACTGAATTCAAAAACCCATAACTGCCGATAATAAAAAAATTCCTGTACAGGTATGTCAGGTATTGGCACATTTTGCATATAATCCATGGAGATTCCTACATAGTATTCCTACATAGAATAATTTCTACAGGCAATAATCTAGAATCAATCTTCTTCTTCCTATGCCGTCCCCATTAACGGAGGTTGGCGACCACATTTTTAAAAGCTTCTCTGTCGTTTGCAACGTGGAATAATTCGTCTACAGTCATGTTTGTCCAGTCTCGAATATTTCGCAGCCATGACTTCCTCTTTCTACCTATTCCCTTTTTGCCATCGACTCTACCCTGCATGATGACCTGCAGAAGACTATATTTATTACTTCTCAGTATGTGTCCATAACACGAACAAAACAAAAATAAAGGACGCCGCGAAACAAGCAGCTAAATTAAAATGGAAATGGGCTGGACACAACGAACGTCTCGAAGATGGTAGATGGAACAAAGAAGTCGGAAACTGGCGACCGTACGATGCGAAGAGACCAAGAGGAAGACCTCAAATGCGCTGGAGCGACGATATCAAAAGAGTCGCAGGACCAATGTGGAAACGCCTAGCACACAACAGGGATGAATGGCGAGAAATGGGAGAAGCCTTTATTCGACAATTCGGATAGAAAAAGGGCTATAAAAAAAAAATGTGTCCAAGGTATGCAGTCTTGCGTACTTTTATCGTTATCAGCAGTTTTTTGTCTCGACCCATCCTTCTAAGCACTTCCTCATTGGTGACCCTGGCAGTCCATGGAATTCTCAACATTCTCCGGTATATCCAAAGTTCAAAGGCTTCAATCTTCTTAACTATTTGCGCTTTTAGTGTCCATGTTTCTACCCCGTACAATAGTTGCGACCAGACGTAACATTCAACAAAATTCAGTCTCAGCGCAGTATCCAGATTTTTGTCACAGAACAATTGCTTGAATTTTAAGAACGCTGCCCTTGCCATCTCTATTCGTACCCGGATCTCTTGGTCTGGATCTAATTCTGTGTTGATGTAAGCTCCCAGATATTTATATTTTGTCACTCTCTCTATTTGCTGTCCACCAAGAGTTAGTTGTTCATTATTTATTGGACTCCTTGATACTATCATAAATTTGGTCTTATCTGTGTTGATGTCAAGTCCCATTTGAATGCATTCACTATTTATTGCATCTAGTAAAGTTTGTAGTTCTTCTATACTCTCAGCCATAATTACCGTGTCATCTGGCAAATCTCATGGTGTTTATGATTTCTCCACCAATTCTTATTCCCTCTTTTCTTTCCCATAAGGCTTTTCTGAATATGACCTGTGAGTACACGTTGAAAAGCGTCGGAGACGCATCCTTGCCTAACCCCTCTCGCAATCGGTATATTATTTGTTTCTATATCGTTCACCTTTTCAATCGTTTACCTTTTAGAATCAATCTACAGTAGCAAATATATAAAAAAATGGCGCCTGATGTAATTGCTCTTGTTAATCGTAGTTCTGGTAACAGAATTCCAATTCGGCAACACCGCCACTCGTACAATAGGTAGAACAAATAATGAGTTATGCGGGGGTTGTGGTATAAGCACGCAATTCTCGTTACATGGGGTTGAATGAGGTGCATGCACTTGGAAGGGCAATGGCCTTTTGTTATAGCGACACACATTCGAGTACAATAAAAATGCCTTTGTGGCCATCGGGAAGACTGTCTCATTAAATGGTTTATTAAAGTAGGCGCCATTTCGACTTCCTCGTTTTCTTCGCGTCCATAAACAAAAGAAAGTTTATTAATCATTAGAGCTGAGTCGGCTGTAAGTAATGAGGTCGGATCGTAATGGACAAAGGGCACTATTACTTTGATTATACACTTAGTCTGACTGAAGACGTTATGAGTAAAAATTAGGATTGTAATATGAGAAAAGAAGAATGTCGTGAATATAAAAACTAAATAAATCAAAAGATTGTTTTAATTTGACATTTATAACTAGAATGTCTTCGGTTTCGGTTGATTGATTACAAAAAAACATGTGATATAAAGTATGAATAACTTTAGAATTTCTTTTATATAGAGGTTTCACAAATATAGTGCCTTCATTATCCTAACAACGGCGACTTAAAAATGATGGTAAAGTAATAAAAATAATCCCCTCTTATAACTCGTTATGTTATACTAATAATGTCAAATATTACTAATATACTACCTTCAAATTACTGTCAACTTCAGCTGTTGCATATACTCTTACCTGAAAATAAAAAAAGCAGTCGTTAAAAAAATAATTGCTTCGGAAATATTACAAAATAATAATCAACGAGCATATTATCCACGAATCTGTAGAAGCCACTTTTAATGTAAATAAAAACTATTTTATCAACTAGATTTAATGTATTAGGCGGGGAAGCCGAGGAGTAGGGTGGTAAACTTTTTAGCATTTTTTTGGAAGTCCCAAAATTGATATTTTCAGCAAGATTCAGCTTGTTCGTATGATTTTTAGTGGTCGAGGGGAAATCTCTGATGACTGGACTACTTATATTGTTGAAAATTTGTAAGTTATCACGACCTACTTAAACCCTAATTAAATAATTCTGCAAATTTTTAAGGTTCTTCTAGAATTTTTTACCAAGCAAAAAAAAACAAAATTTGTTTAATTTATTAATGTTTTGAAAATGTTTTGTAAATTGAGAAGTAAGTGGAAGTCGAAATGTCAAATAAACTCAATTTTAAAATAAAATCGTCGCTTATTCCCAACAAAAATAATAAAAATGTGTCCGATATAATTTTATCCTGACTAAAATTATTAATTAATAATTAAAAAATAACTTTTTTTGTATAAATTAAAAAAAATTCGGCTCGGGTAGATATTATTTTAGATTTTGTGGATCATTCGAAACAAAAAAGGCCGTAAGTTGTATCGTTTTCGATATACACAATTCAAAACTGAAAAACGAATGAAAGATGACTATTTTCAAGGCTTAAAAACATATTTAAAAAATATCATTTTTGTAATTACGAAGTTCTAGTACTAAATTCAAGATAAAACCTTATTCAATCAGTTTTTGATAAGTATTTTGAACTTAATTGATTTTGAAACATTGTTTTTTAGTTGTTAATGCAGCTCGATCGCCCTTCCGGATAAGAAACCTTCCTCATTAACAAATAAAAAAATATATTTTAGAACAAATCATGCCAAAAATTTTTATCAGAACCTTTTAGAAGAAGGTTTAAACTTGAATTTATGTACTTGACAATTACAAAAATAATATTTTTTAGTTGTCTTTTTGAGACTTAAAAATCGTCAGTTTTTATTTTTTTTTTTGTATTAAATTGTTAACTCGAAAATCATCAACAAAATGGACAAATTACAAAAGGCCTTTTATGTTTCGAATGATCCAAAAAATCTAAAATAATATCTGCCCGGGTAGAAATTTTTTTTTTTAACAAAGTTTCTTACAAATAAAACAAAGTCATTTTTTAATTATTAATTAATTATAGTCAGGACAAAATTATATTGGGCCCTTCTTTTTTTATAATTTTTAACATACCAAATTACATATCAAATAATTTTTATCCCTTAAAGCGATCGATGTAGGTCGACCTTATATTGGATCTCCTACTATAAGAGTAAATTTTGAAAATGCACATTTTGTTATTTTAGTTGGAAAAAGTATAATAATTACATTTATTAAAAATGTCTGATACGGAGTCTGCGGATGAAAATGGGCAACTGTTACCACTAAGTCCACCTAGGAAAAGAGCTAAAAAGAATCACATAGATATAAGAACCAAAGAAATAATGGTTAATACATATAAATGTGAATTACAAGATAATCCTACTTTAGCGTTAACGGACATTCAACAAAAGGTTGCAGATAAAAGTAAGTATAAAAGTACTCACACTTTATCTGCAACAAATCAAAATCGTTCAAAATCAATAGATGCTGTAGATGATTTTGATAAGTCAGCTATAAGAAGAGAGGTTCATCAATATTTGATCCGTAATGAAGTTCCTACAATTGACAAAGTCCTAAGAGATGTAAATAATGATAATGACTTAACAAATTTTAAGAGGACCACGTTTTACAAACTCTTACCAAAATTAAATTTTAAATTTAAAAAACGTGGAAGGAACAGTTTGCCACTTCACAGAAATGAAATTGTGCTATGGCGAGGAGATTATCTGCAAAAGATAAGGCAATATAGAGCTGAAAATAGGACAATTTATTACTTGAAATGCTGGCCATACAAAATCAAAAGTTTGGATGGATGCTTCTGTGACTTCTGCAAGACTTGTATTTTTGGATGGGCTGTCGACAGGCTTAAAAATCCCTCAGGTAATTAAAATTAAAATAAACTTTGAATTTTTTTATTATTATCACTTTTGTTTTGTTCAAGATGCACTGTGGGCTTTTGAACCGAGCAAAAGTGGAGGCTACCATGAGGAGATGGATAGGAAGTCGTTTGAAAGTTGACTCCAAAAGATTTTACCAACACTGGAAAGAAATGCCGTAATTGTATGGACAATGTCCCTTACCATTCCAGAAAACTGGAAAAAAATTCCATTATGGCTAGAAAAAAGGCAGATATTCAAAATTGGCTTTGCTCAAAAATCATTCCCTTTGAAGAAACGCTGTTAAACGTGCAACTTTTAGAAATCGTTAAACAACATAAAGGCGAATATAATAACTGCATAGTAAATGAACCAGGAGTAGCAGACGTTATTGAAAAGATAACAATACTAAAGTGGAACTGGGCAGGTCATGTAGCAAGATCAGTTGATGACCGGTGTACTAAAAGAATTTTGGAATGAAGACCCCAAATACAAGCTAACAGAAATAGAGCCCCAACAAGATGGACAGATGACATAAAAGGGGTGACTACAAATTGGATTCAGATGGCGCAAAATCGGACTAAGTGGAAAAGCATGCGAGAGGCCTATGTTTAGCAGTGGACGTTAGAGGCTAGTTGATGATGATAGTAGATGAACTGGTAAGAAGCACAAATAGAACAGTGTTAAGATTGCCACCGTACCACTGCGAGCTCAATCCAATAGAGCTTCTATGGACCCAATTTAACAATTATGTTGCTGCCAATAACACAACATAAATTTGCTGACATTAAAAATTTATTCCATGAAGCTATATATCTTGTAACCACGGAAAAATAGAAAAGCTGCGTCAGACATGTAAAAGAAGAAGTAGAGCCAAAAATGTGGGAGTTGGACAATTTAATTGAGCCTCTGGTTATTAACATTAATGATGACAGCACTACATCAGATTCTGAAAGTTAACGCAAATACGGTAATTTTATACTTTCTTTTTTCTGCATATACAGGGTGGCGCACCGAAAACGAAACAGATGCATTTACTGGCAGACGATTCCTTTTTAAAAAAAAACGCTTGGACCCGTCGATTTTGTTATCGAGGGGGAAACAAAATTGGCATAAAATCACATTAACATTTGCAGCCCCCTAAGCGGGGGTGGCACCATCCCTAAAATCTTAAATGGAAAGGGGGGTCGAATGATCCATCATTTAAAAGGTCTTTCAACTCCCTTTACAATGATGTAAAATTCATGTACTTCAATTCAGTAGTTTTGGAGATTTATTGATTTAAAGTTTAAATACATCATCGTAAGTGGAGATCAATACATAGCAGCAAAATGCAAAAGCAGCAGTTGTTAAAAAATAAAGAATGAACTGACCTGTCAGCCGAGTAAATGTTGAAAATCACCACCATTACTTTCCATGCAATAATAAAGATTTTGCTGAAAACGTTGCCGGACATTTTGCAATTTTTGAGGAGTAATTTGATGGCACTCATTCACAATTCTTTGTCGTAAATCTTCTAAGGATGTTGGCTGAGTAGCATAGATTTTGCTTTTTAAGTAACCCCACAAAAAGAAATCCAAAGGTGATAAATCTGGCGATCTTGGGGGCCATTCAACGGCACCTCTTCTACCAATCGATTGACCTGGAAAGGTCTGATCTAAATAATGCCGAACTCTTAATGCGTAATGTGGTGGGGCACCATCCTGTTGGAACATCAACATATTCTCAACGTATCGACCATCATTCTGATTTTCAATTATATCTGTTAGCGCAGGATCTATGGCATTTTGCAGTAATTCCAAATACATTTCACGTCAAATTTCCAGGTAAGAAAAAAGGACCAACCAAATGATCGCCAAAAATGCCAGCCCAAACATTTAATTTTTGTGGCTGCTGTGTGTGTACCTCATGGTAATTCTGGGATTAGAGTCCGACCAATATCGACAATTATGACGATTTACTTCGCCATTAAAAAAAAAAAGGAACATTCGTCGGAAAAGCAAATGTTAAATAAAAATTGTTCATCGTTTGTAATTCGTTCACTCATAACTTCACAAAATTCTAATCGCTTATCAAAATCGTCTTCATTAAGTTCTTGTACAAGGTGAATTTTATACGGATGAAAATTATGGGCCTTTAGAATCCGTTGGATAGTACGTCGACTAACACCACACGAAGTTTGCAATTTGCGGGTACTTAATGTAGGATCTACAATAACTTGCCCTAAAACCCCCACTTCTGTTGCTTCGTTCCTTATAGGATTTTCAATATTACGTTTTTTATTGGCGACTGATCCAGTTTCCCGAAATTTAGCTACAAGTTCTAGAACATATTTTCGGTGCACATTATTGTTCTCATGTCGCTCATTAAAAATTTGTGCTGTTCTATTAGCGCACTGATTATTTCCGAAAAATATTTCAATAATTTCAACCCTTTCTGCCGTGGAATATACCATGGTTAATTTATGTATAAAGCAATAAATGATATTTTAACAACAAAGATTGGTCAAATCAATCGCAAACTAATGTACTATTTCCTATTTAAAATAAGTACGTGGCATTCTCTACTTATCTTTCTTCAAGAAACACCTTTTTTTGTCACAAAGGACACTTCAATTGCTATTTTTATTATTAATAAACCATGGGCGTAGTAAATAAAAGCATTTACTTATCAAGAAAGTACAAACTAATTTGATGTACCTATTTAAGTCTACTTTAAATTTTAAATCAATAAATCTCCAAAACTACTGAATTAAATACATGAATTTTACATCATTATAAAGGGAGTTGAAAGACCTTTCAAATAATGGATCATTCGACCCCCCTTTTCATTTAAGATTTTAGGGATGATGCCACCCCCGCTTAAGGGGCTGCAAATGTTAAAGTGATTTTATGCCAATTTTGTATCCCCCTCGAAAACAAAATCGATGGGTCCGAGCGTTTTTTCAAAAAAGGAATCATCTGCCAGTAAATGCCTCTGTTTCGTTTTCGATGCGCCACACTGTATATTATATTATGTGGTTAATAGTTCTCGATCCTGTAAATCATTTTTATATTCAAAAATTGGTGTACTATAATCTGTATCTGTCAAAGTTTGTCTGTTTTATATTGTATCTTTAATTTACTAGTCCGGCCCTGAACAAACGAGTGTTTCCGGCTTGCATCTGTTTACATCGTTTGTAGCTTGAAGTTGAATTTACTTTATAATATATAAAAAGTAAAAAAATATTCCTTTCTTCCATCAGTAATTATTGATAATTTTTTATTCCTCTAGTTTTACCATACATTTCCATATATTCTTGTGTTATCATTATCCTTTGAATATTTTTGTTCTGAGGCAATCATTTGGTTAAAATATAAATTTATAAAGCACTCAGATGTAATAATTTCTCAAACGAGTAGATGCTTCTATAAGGAAAGCTTTAAACGCATTTATTAAATATTTTGGCGTACACCACTGACACACTCTTACAAATTGGGCCGTATTTTGCATCTCTGTACATATTTTTGTACATAGTCGTTTTATGTTCATGACCTACATGTTTCCGATCTATACTATTCACTGCAGTCGGCCAGGAAGCAACGTTGGAAAAGCCGTTAAATTTTTTTACGAGCGAGGACGTAAGCGCTAGTGGTAGTAAAACTGAACAACTTAATAGAATCTATTAACATTTTAATATATACTAACTATAAAAATAATCTTAGTGGACGTAATTTCAGACCAGTAAAAAAAAACAGTCAAAGCTGAGATATTATGAATGCTGATAACTACTGTATATCAATGATCATACAACTGTTCCGATACTACCACAGAAATATCTAATATTAAAATGTTCCTTTAGTTTTTCGGTCTTCTGAAATTTATGAGATTATAGCAGAGATGCTAAGCATATTTGCCCAACAGTGTCTCTAGAGCAGGGATCCTCACTAGGATTTCTTTGAGAGCCTAATAGCTCGAATGAAATTTTCCTCTGGGCCGCAATTACAAGTGGTGGTATAAAATAACTTTAAAACTATATGACTATAACATAAGTTGATTACAAGTTACGTAAAAACAATATAATTATAAATTATATGGACTGTTTTGCATGTAAAAAGTAGGAAGACGTCTTTTACTTGACTCCAGGAATGTCAAGTCCTGAATTTGTTAATTCTTTGAAGTTGACGGGCGAAATCTTTCACAGCTCTCTAGAATGGCATCTATGTTAGCAGGTGTACCTAGATATGTACTTGTTTTTTATGAACTTCAGCTTACCGAATGTAGATTCACAGATATACGTAGATGCAAAAATACACAAAATTTTCTGAGCACAGTCAATTAGGTTAGAAAATTTGTCATTTTCAACTGCTCCCAAAACTTATAGTGAGCTTTTTCCTTCTTTTTTTCTTCAAAAATACTTTTGAGCTCTGTATAATTCTGAAGATCAATTAACTCATTTTTCAAATCTCTAGCATCCTATCCAAAAATAGAAAGATGAGCTACATTTGCTGTTGTTATTTTCCACCAAGCGAAATGGTTCTTGGAACTTCCTGAAGTCACTAAACCTCACAGACATTTCATCCTTTAGGTCTGCTAACAGCTTCGGTAGGTCAGAAATCTCTCGACTTTCATCTGGATTTTCATCAAACAGTGCTTTAACGGAAGGAAAGCTGGAATAATCTTCATTTGACAATTCTTCAATATACATATTCAGCTTCTGCTCCAGTGAAAACACAATACTCATCATTTTTGTTACAATGTTATTGTAGTCTCCTTGCAATTTGGTCAATGTTTCATTCATAATGCTCATTGTATCAGTGAGAAACGCTACTTTAAGACATTAAGCCACCAACTAAAACTATCAATATCAGGAAACTCTTTATTCTTTGTAGCCAAAAAAGAGTAATCTCATGTCGAATGCTGAAGAAACGTTCCAAAACTTTACCCTTACTCAGCCATCTCACTTCTGTGTGGTAAAGACTTATGTCCCCATATTGCGACATAAGTTCTTTCAAAAATTCTTGAAACTCTCTGTGGTTTAGTTCATTTGATCTTATGACATTCACAATCTTTATAAGTGTTTTCATAACACAGATGAAATTTTCACCAAATTTAGCAGCTAAGCTTTCTTAATGAATGATACAATGGAAACTCAATAAATTATCATTTCCCAAGTGTTTCACCCAACAGCTGAACAAACTCTATATTTCGCCACAGCATTGATGGGCAACCATCAGTACACACAGAAACAACCTTCCACAAGGTTTTCAAACATCTTTACTGGTCGGCCAGTACCACTGTGGTGGGGGTAAAGATGACTAATGCGAAATGCAGTACAATGCATTACGCCGCTCTACACTACTGTAATCTGATTAAATACATAAATAGAAACATAATTATATTATAACTCGTAAATTTTGTTTTACTGCTTAGCAGTCTGAGGCCGCGAAAAATCGCTCCGAGGGCTGCTCTAGAGGTATTTTGCGCATTGTAATATATTCTTTGAGGGTCTAATTATAAGATATATTAAAAAAATTCAACATTTTATCAAAATTATTATCAAAAAACTATTTGAAAAAGTGACTTTTTAGCTTATAAACATTTACAATAACTTTAAGTTTTTTTATGTCACGAACTTATAAGTAGGCTCGCTGAAAATATAGTGACAAAAGACAATCTTAAAAAAACCTTCTATGACCAATAGGGACCAAGATAGTACTGTTTTCTAAAAAATCATATTTCTATTATATAATATTCCTCGGAAAATAATAAAGCAGGAAGCAAGGTTTAGATATCTGTAAATAAATATAACTAGATACGGAGATGTTGAAGAAGAAGTACTACAACAAAGTTTAAAAGCAAGTAAAGCGGCGGGATCTCTTAATGACACAATCGGGAAGAACAAATACCTAAGACAAGACACAAGAATTTATAAAGCAGCAATTAGACCTATATTAACATACAGCGGAGACAAGACCTGACACATCTAAAACAAGACGACTACTAGAAACAACAGAGATGAAAAACTCCGACGAATATCAGGGAAAAGTGATAGGCAGAGAAGCGAAAACATAAGAAGAGCATGCAATATAGAAGACTTAAATGGAAGGGTGACAAAACGGAAACAGAACTGGAACGAACACATTAGTAAAATAGCAGAGGATAGTATAGTACGAATAGCATGAGATAAGTCACCAAATAGACGAAGAAGTATTGGCAGACCAAGAAAAAGATGGTGCGATAATTTAAACAATTTATTAGACTAATATTGAAGAAGAAACAGTCTGTAAAGTCTACATAAGAGAAGGAAAAAGAGGAAGAAGATATTTCCATTGTTTATTAACATCAAAATCTGAAAATTGAACAGATTTATAGATGGCATATGCAGAGAAGGTGTAAAAAGTTATAAACTATTGTATTCGTAAAATACCTCCACGTGAAAGTAGAGGGGAGAACTTTCCGAGCTCCGTTTTTTTAGAATGGAACTTCAAATTAAATCGCGCTGGAAATATTTGTAATATTTCGCCTTCTATGACACCCAGAATATTCATTTCTTTTTAAACTAGAATAGCTCGAGAACATAATAAGAACTGGTATACTTTTCCTCCCGGAAAAATTGGAGAATCTCGGAAAACTAAATGAATTATATTTTTCCATAAATATTTACCACAAAACAAATTTAAAATATAGATTAATTATAATTATAGATTAATACTCTAAATATTAAATTGAAATATTACATTTTTTATGCCTTAGCCTGCATTTCTTAGAGGGCGCAATTTTATTTGTTTGATGTGTTGGAAGGGTAAGTATTATAATCTATTTCTAATGAGTGTAGAGTAATAAAATCTCATGAAGTATTCAAAAGCGCTACAGGGTAATCCGTCAATAATCCGTCAATAAATTCCGTCCGCATTGCAAAATTCTGTCGTTTCATAAAGAGCAGGTAGGTATCACCCTGTTTTAAGGGATTAGTCCATTGTTATCGACAGATAAACACTGAGCCAGAGGCGCGCTAGTGGGTTAATTGACAAAAGAATATGCATTCTTAAAAATCATATTAAAGGAAATAAAAATGTAATACAGCAGAACAGTGTTATTAAAAAAATATAAAATGTAACAATAAAATATATACGAACCGAAATCGGGAAATACTCACAAACACACACGAATGAACTTTACATATTGAAACACTTGTGGGGAGTTTAAATCAATTTATTCACAAAAACTACAAAAACTTTACTGGATACGTTATTACAATTCTACATCACTATAGTCTTCATCCGAAGAACTGTCATCATCCCCTGGTGTTATAATTATAGGGTCAACCACCTGATCGACCAAGTTGTCCAGTTCCCACATTTTATCTTCCTCTTTTAAAACATGCTGGATTGCTTTTTGCCAGTTTTCTGATGTGATTTCCATAATGGCTTGATCAAACAATACCTAGACATCTTTCATTTTAAATGTGGTATTGTGCCTTGCAACATATCCTTTAACTTGTGCCCATATAAGTTCTATGGGATTTAATTCGCAATGATATGGCGGTAGGCGTAGCACAGTTACTTTATACTTTTCTGCTACATCTTCTACGGCATATTTTATGAAGCGAGATTTATGTTGTTTTACTACGGCTAGTAGTTCCTTCTTTATTGAATTCGTCTCAAACTGAATACCTTTATTTGACAGCCAGTTAATAATTTCTTGCTTTCTCCAAGCTGAAGTTGGTACCTTCTCTATGCGCCTTGAATGGTAGCTTGCATTATCCATAACCACGACCGAATCAGCTGGAAGAAATTTTAACATTTCCCCGAAGTAGTCTTCGAAGACATCCGAATTCATGTCCTCATGATAATCTCCCGTCCGACACGACTCAAAGCTTAACAAACCTTCTTTTAAAAATCCTTCTTCGCTTCCAATGTGAGCAATTATAAGCCTCTTCCCTTTTCCCGAAGGCACTTTAATACCCGTCGAAAGGCCTTCTATGAAAGCTTGGCGAGCACTTGTTACATTTTTATCTTGCCACATTTTTTGGACTATATAACCTTCGTTTATCCACGTCTCATCAAGATAAAAAATTTTCTTGTGCTCTTTGCGGTACTGTTTTATAGTTCTCAAATATTTTCGTCTCCAGCAAATGATTTCATCACTTTCCAGTAATAGTGCCTTTCGATTGTGCTTTTCCCAGGAAAAATTCATACTTTTTAAAGTTTTCCATAAAAGTTTTCTGGATATCAAAGGAATATCGTTATCTTGGCTTATCTCCATTAGTATTTTGTCAAGGGTGGGTATTTCCTTTTTAAAATAAAACGAATGAACTTTTCTTCGAATGTCACGTTTGGTATCTTCACCTAAGATTTTTATTGGTCTTCCTGATTTTCTCTTGCATGGACTTAACTGGCCTGATATCTTTCTTTCTCGCAATAATTTAAAAATCGTGGACTGTCCAATTCCAGTCATTCGGGCACATCGCTCAACACTTTCTTGCACAGACAAACTAGGGTGATCGTGTTTTATGCAATCATATACATTTAAAATTATAACTTTTTCACTAACAGATAGCGGAGAATTTTTTACACCTCTTTTCTTTGGAGTAAATGTCGCCATTTTATAACTTTTTCACTATTTCTATATCACAATATTACTGTACGTTTAATTGGTGTAGTAACAATTACTAACTCGAATGTCGAATGTCGAATGATAATAATAAAATAAAAGAGGGATTATAATGAAAGTGTAAGTAAAACCTCATTACGCGTTATTAGTCTTCATGTTGATTTATTTTAGTTCTTAGTAATATTAGGAGGTGCGTCATACCCTTATCAGTTTCTTCTAATGCTTTTATTCGTTCAGTAAGGAAGTGAATTTGTTTTTATAAATAAAAATGTAATTAGCTTTAATGACCATATAATGGAATACGAGTTTGAAGAATAAGTTAATCGAAAAATTAAATAAAATTGGTTATCACAAAATATCCAAAATATGATATTTTGAGGTACATCAATTTTTGACGACGAAGTTGACATCCGTCCATTTGCCTACGCCCATGACGACACCGAAATTCAGGCAAATTTTATGACACTTCATGATTTATTACTCTACACTCATTTGAAACCAATTATAGCTTAAGTTTAAGTCCGCGGGGTCGCCAGCCTTATCCCCCGGTCGCCGTCTTGGAAAA
Source organism: Diabrotica undecimpunctata (assembly GCF_040954645.1). Classification (NCBI taxonomy): domain Eukaryota; kingdom Metazoa; phylum Arthropoda; class Insecta; order Coleoptera; family Chrysomelidae; genus Diabrotica; species Diabrotica undecimpunctata. The sequence goes on from NC_092807.1 coordinate 10,450,571, forward strand.
AGGGAGGAATGGGTTTTCGCGCGGTATCTACTAAACGAGCACCCCTACAAAAAATTATTTGTAGCAAATTAAATTTTCTACAACTTTATTTATATTACTTTTAATCGTTAAATGGAAAAAAAAAAATTTAAATAAAAATAATTAAAAATTTTGGAACAAATTTTCTTTTGAGCCTTATAACCTAATTTTCTGGTAATTTTGCAATAAAATTGCATCAGAGCAATAGCTTACAGGGTTCAATTTTCAGTACAAATTTGTTTAATTTCATTAATTTCTCTGGACGCTCCGAACTTGGTCGGGAAAGGGATGCAACGGATTTTCGCACTGTATCTCGTACAGATTTTTTTTTCTTTCTGACCTTTAATACTTCATAAATCCTCCACACAATAAGTGTGTCGTTGTCTAAAATTAATTGACAAGGGTCAAAACAAAAGAACAAAAATTCTGTCCACTTTTCCAAACCTGTTAACTACGCTACTGGCACAAAAACATTACAAAGAAGTCCAGTTATACTTGCATAATTTTCACATTTGATAATGCAACAAAAAGTGAGCTAAATTTTAAATTTGCGTAACTGTTCTGTTCGTGTTTCGGTTGTTAGTAACACCGAAAAAACTAGTAATAAATATTTAAATCTAGCTCATTGTGCATTGAAGCGAATATAACAAATTATATTTTCAAGACTCAAATAATTACCATCCTCTTGCACGTGCGCTTTTTGCTTCTTCGAGAGTAGGTCAGTTGTAAGTTTAATTAGACAGTTTATTAGCAGCAGTCGGTTAGAAGAGATTTTTTGTCGATGTCCTGGGATATAAATAAAAAAAAACGTATCGATACAGGTGTGGAAATGTGTGCGTAAAAACTACAACAAAACCGGGTTATTTCTGTTAAACAAGATATGAATGTTTACAGGGCCGCCGCTACCATGTGTGCCAAGTGTGCGCACACGGGCGGCCAACAATATGGGCGGCCAAAAGCAGTCCACTGATGATAATCCTTTTTTAAAACGAAAATAAATTCAAATAAATAGTAACGATTCAGATAATTCTGTGAACTCTAATATTCCAAACAATAATAATTATTCAGTACGTGATAATACTTAAATGCGTTTCATTTATCATGTATACTTCTTTTTTTCATCCTAATCTAAAAAAAAATGTCAGAAAATATTATTTATTGTATGAACTGTCGCCCTTTTGCAGGTACAGTCATAAAGCAGTTTCGGTAATACTTTTTAATTCAAAGCGGCTGGCGGCTTTCGGACTTCAGTTATTTGGGATTTCACACATAGATACTTTACAAGAATTTAGGTAAGTGGTTGTAAAGTTTCTGTTATAATATTATTCCTATGGTTATGTTTATAGATAGGTTATTATGTCTTATGTTCAGTCTTAGTTGAGAATTCGATAAATTTAGACACGCTTTTGATAAACGATTTTGTTTGTAAAATATACTTATAATAGTAGTGTACCCGTTTCTTTTGCACAGTAGGTACTGTATTTCGAAGTAACGTTGAGACCAGAGTAATTTTATTCGTATACGCGTTACGGCTACATATTATTTGGAGAAACTTTAATTGGACAACTTATTTGCAGTGTTTTTGGATTTATTTTGTTAAATTCGCCCGGCTTCGTTCTTAAGTGATAATTTCAAAATGGCCGAAAGAAAAAGAAAACGACTTTCAAGTTTTTAATATAGAAAAATAAAAGAGGCAAAAACTGAGGATAAAAAAAAACTTAGCGGTGCACTGGAATCATTTTTGATGAAAAACATACATGAAAATATAGAAGACTCGGATATAAATTTAGGACCTTCAACTTCAAGCAAAGTCCAAACCATAGAAAAAAAGTACCAAACAACTGAATATTCCTGCGGATAGAGACGGATGATTTGATGACAATAATAGTGATAGTGCGAGTGCTGATGCTGAAACGCCTGAACCTGAAACCACCAACCAAGACAGAACAATTAATGTTCCAGTTAATCTGGATTGCAGTGTAGGAAGCTCCAGCACATACTTGGTTTCAGATGATCCCGGAAAATGGCCTGCAAATATGAATTCAAGTGAAGTTCAATTTGTTGTTGAAAATTTTCCTCGGCAAATTACAAAAATTAACTTCCCCAGAGATACAAATAATAGGAAATTTTCAGAAACTTATTATTATCGCACATTGCCTAATCAAGACCAAATTCATCGGCCGTGGTTACTTTACTCATTATCACTAAATAGTGTTTTTTGTGCACCTTGTAAACTGTTTTGTTGTGATGAAAGCAGCCGACAATTACTTAGTGGAATTAATGGGGTAAGTGACTAGCAACATTTAGCTATTATTTTAAAAAGACATGAATCCGGTGCAGCTCATAAAAAATATTCTCAAAAACTGTTTAAACTATCTACAACATTAAAAAAAGGATTAACAGTTGACTCTGCTCATCAAAAGTTATATAAAATGGAGAAAAAAACATTGGGGCGCACGTAGAACAAATAACAATTGTAGTAAGATGTGTTTCTGCTTTCTGCAATGTTATCTATAGAACATGAAGTGTGTGCGACATTGGACATTAAAGATATTGTCAAAAAGTTTTCCGAGGCGAAGGCCCGAAAAGTGCGTTTTTAGTTTTTTTTTTGTGTTTATGTTTCTATTCACGGTTTATTTTAATTAAATGGACGTTTAAATTAGTATATTAGGATATACATCTGGACGTTGGATCATGAAGATTAGTCTAAATGTTCAAGTAAGTATTTATCTATTTACAAATTATTATTGTTATATTCATCTTCTGCACATTTTTTTAAATAATAGTATGTATGTCTAAAGTGTTGGAAGGGGAGCGGCCAATATTAAGTTGCACACGGGCGGCCAATACCTTAGAGGCGGCCCTGGATGTTTAAGTAGAACACATACTGTTGTAAAGATCACGAACATGTTTGGATGACAAATATTTACCTATATTTGATGTGATAATACCCCGGTCAGTTTGTCAAAAAATCATCGATATTTCATGTACGAATTCACGTAAAAATTTGCATAATGAGATTTCCAATCTTGATTTGGAATAACCTCGATTCTCTGTTCTGTAAGATTGGTTTTCATGTTTCTTAACGATCTCCATACTTCAGAGGACTGCGAAACTTCTATACTGTTTTCTACATTACTGCAGTGATGTTCTCACATTAAACGTTTATCTTCTCTAATCATCTACTCTAAAAAAATAGAGTGTATGATTTATTTATGGTAATCGATTAAACCAGCACCTTAAGAACGACCAGATCAGAACGGATATTGGGACGAGTACGAACTCATCACTTTATAGCTCCCCATAGATATAGAAAACTGATCACCGGCATCCTTTGGAGACCCGTAATCTCGTCACCGCAGATAACTAAACTCATCACAAGGATTTTTGCCTCAAGGCGCAGTATTCTTTCCCCAATAATTTTTTTAAATGTCATTTTGTTTTTTTTTAATTTTTCTAGTAAACTATCACGTAAAAGCATTTCTTTTTTAAAATCCATCTCGAATTTTATCTCAGATTTGCCGTTCCAGAGATTAACAGTAGATCTGTAATTTTTGGACGAAAAATTTTTAGCGCTATCTTCTAAAATATTTAAATATGTATTTGTCCGTTGACACATATTGACTTTTATGTCAATATGGAATTTACCTTTGAAAGTATTTGTCTGTGTTTACAATCCCATCGATAAAATGTAACTTTAACACCTTTAGACGACATGCTGCCCCAGATCATGACAGATGCAAGAAAATTTGACTTTTCTCTTCAGACAGTCGGGATGGAAAGCTTCATTTTTCCTGCGAATGACGCGACTCCTACTCTCTCCAACACACACTACAAATCTGGACCTATCACTCCAATATATATAATCCCATTGCGACTGAGTCCAATCTTTATGCTCTTTTCACCATCTTAGTCTATTTTTCTTTTGTTGCTATGTTAAAAGTGGCTTTTCCTTAGCCTAAAATAAAATGAAATTTATTAAAAACAATTCGTACTAATTTTTTCAACTATAAAACTTACTTTGTAAGTTCCAAATCCTTAGGATGTGGGCCTCTCGGTGACATGTTGATCTAAAAACGTGTCTTCCAATAACGTCACTCCATAAACGCCATATAATTTGCTCGTCGATTTTTCACTATAATGCGTCTTCGCATCTTCGATATAACGCTCTTCGATCTGCTTAGGATATTTTATTTTTTCGTACATTTCTAGGTTTTGTGACGACCGAACCTGTAGTTTTGTATCTTCTGACTATTTCTTACACTATAGCGTGACAATTGCAACATTCGCGATTTCCGAATTGGATTTTCCAGAATTAAAAAATCTAATAATGATTGAACAAATTTTCTCATCGATAACTTTACCTCGACCCATTGCACAATCCACAAACGGCAAGAAGCTTTACAATACGACAAAATACATTTGACATTAACTGACAATATATAAATGCATTGCTAGGATTTAGTGAAATCTTTTTTTGTTGTTGAAAATAAATAAAAAAAACCATAAGGGTAATGTTTTTAATAAAAATTAATAAAAATGCCATATTAATTAATATGGGAACTTATAAAAACATGCAGAGTATAATTTGTTTATAGTAATCGACTTAAACTGCAAATTCCATAGGTGGGCCAACTGCTATGGGAAGGGGCTCGTATAATTAATAGTATAAAAAAAATGTTGAAAATGTGTCATTTTTTAACATCCTAGACGGTAATACCTAAGTCACCTGCGACAATGTGTTTTTTTTATACTTTTTTTATATCCTATATTTTTAATTTAATTTATTTGTACGAGTTTTTATTTGCAAAAGGCTTTTAATTGATCCATATTCGTAGCACCGTAAATTATACCCATTAAATATTCGGTGTTGTTGTAATCAAAGCAAAAAAACGTCTTGAACTGCCTTCTTTGTTCCACGAGTACCAATTATCTCGTTCTCAGACCTCACGAAATTGTGTAATGCGACAATAGTGTCCTTATATTTTCATTAATGTAAATTGCGCGAATTTGCATTGTTTCGGCTCCGTAATTTGTTACAAGGATACGAACAGAGGTCTTAATTATCATCGTTTAAAAACTAATCAACGGCCGCGTAGCGTAGTACGATTTGGCAATCGATGTTTTATGAACTGATTCATTTTTTGTGTACACAACAGTCTATATCTGACTTTTACTAGCCAGACATCCTTCGAATCAAAAATCGGTAATGATCTAGAGATAAGAAACGTTTCATGTTTACAATACGTATCTGGTTAATGAGCTAGCAATATGTATAATCGATAGTAGAGGTGTGTCAAATGATGTGCAATAAAAAAATTGGGACCACCAATTTGTAGCAGGAAATCCACCAGTTGGCAAATATTTAATCAAATTGAAATTTATTGGGGAACATAATAATTTCAATTTGAAGTTATTTTTTATGTATAATGTTCAGTTTATAGCGTCCTGCACCTTCCAGTTCCCAGTCTACATTCACGTTTATCGAGCCAGTATTCTGGTCATAGATCTCTCTCTGGCATTGCCTCTTGGACGTCATCATCATCATGTTGTTTTCGGTCTTCTTTCTGTTTTTTTTTTCGCTCAGGGGCTGCCAATCCAATATTCCCTTCGGTAGGTGATGTCTTATTCTTTCACTTGCTACATGCATCATTCTCGATATACCTGCTAATCTGCGCCAAAAATCTATTTCCAGAACAAGTAGTTTTTGATCCGTTTTCTTAGGGAGTTGCCAACCAGAAAGTACAACGCTTTTAAAAAAGCTGTACCTTTTCTTCTTTAGATATAGTTTTTGATTAGAGTAGTGAGTTCAGTGCGTCTATAATTTTTTTTAATTCATTCTTCGATTTCTATTTCAGTCGCCCATTTCCTTCCATCTTTGCCCCCAAATAGATATATTCGGAACATGACGAAATTACCTTTCGATCTTTTAAGTTAAATTGATCGTTTTCAACTCCTATGCACATCTATTTCGTCTTTTGTTGAATTAACATTTAGATCATATCGCTCGTATCTTCTTGTGGTGCCTATCCGTTACGGATGTTGGCTACTAGCATGGCAATTCTAACTTTATTGACCGCAGCTTGAAATAGTCTTTAAGTGGTCAAGGAAAACCATTTTCGTAAGTTCTGGAGCCAAGATATTCTTCTTCTTCCTGGTCCCCTCTTTCCGTAGACCCTTCCCTGTAATATAAGTTGCAGCAGACTATATATATGATCGTTTCGCATTATATGTCCAAGATATTCTAGCTTTCGCTGTTTCACTGTGGATATAATTTCACATGTTTTATCCATCCGACATAGAACCTCAATGTTTGTTATTCGGTCCACCCATGAGATCCTCAGTATCCGTCTATAAACACCACCGCCTCGAGTTTTCCCATGGATGCCCCGGTTAGTGTCCATGATTTAACCCCATAGAGCAGCACTGTAAACAGGTAGAATCTCAATAAACGGATTTTCGTTTTTAGGGGAAGGTCGTGGCTCTTAAATATCTTGCTCATTCTGACAAATGCTGACCTGGCTTTTTCAATTCTTTGTTTTATCTCAACTGAGTGGTCCCATTGGTCGTTTATGGTGGTTCCTAAATAGTAGTAATGGGGTACTTGGAGTATTTGTTGCCAGTGTTGGAGGTATCTACCAGTAATTGACTAGGTGGAATATGCTTCTTACTGATGACCATGTACTTTGTTTTCTTGATGTTAAAATCAAGCCCGTATTCTTGACTGATTCTCCACAATTGCGTTACTAGTGTCTGTAAACATTCTAAACTGTCTGCAAAGAGGATGGTGTCGTCTGCATATCGCTCGTATACTTGTATTAATCACTTCGTCATGAATTGCAAATCTTCCTGGTCTTGTGCGATGACTACTTGATCGTCCGCGAAATCAAGCGTTTATAAGATCGTATACGATCGATTTATAATGATCTCCTCCATTTCTTTAGTGTTTCACTCAGGTAGACTTTGAAGAGTGTTGGAGACAGATTACAGCCTTGTCTTAGTCCCTTATTTACCCTAAAATTCTAAAAAGTTGTACTGATTGACAAGTGTAATATTTAGGTATAGCTGATCTTTCCAGTACTTGCCATCCTCTACATAGGGGTATTGTATCATAGGTTTTCAATAAATCTACGAATACTTGATAAATTAGTCTATCCCTAGCCATTCTTTTTTCATTTAGTTCGGTTAAAATTTAGATCTGGTCGATGGAAGATCGTCCAACTCGAAATCCTGCTTGCTGTTCAAACTCAAGTGCTTCATATTCGTGTTCGGGTTCGGCTAGGGTTTTCACAACTTTTCCGTATAATCTACTGAGAGTGTTGGTAACTGAGATTATTAGAATCCCCCCCATGCAGTCCAGATCTCAATCCGATCGAGCATTTATGAGATGAATTGAAAATAGATATTCGCCGTCGTCCTATGCTTCCAGAAAATTCGGCACAGTTAAGGTTGGCGCTTGTAGAGGAATATCTAGCTGTTCCCCAGGCAAGGATAACACATCTTATTCATTCGATGCCAAACAGATTGCGGGCAGTCATCGCTGAGAGAGGTGGACATACCCGCTATTGAATTATTTTTTTTATTGTTATGTAATTTTATTTTTTGCTGTTAATTTTAGTGCGTTTGATATTTTTAATTAAATAAACCTTCAAAGCAGAGTTTTTATTGACAGCTCTTACAAGAAAAGAGATATTCGAATGATTCAAAAAACAAAATCTTAGAATCTTAGAAACAAAATCAGCTCTTCAGTTTTCCACAGAATTTTTTAAAGTTGGGAGAAAACAACTCTTACAATAATGTCATGTAATAAAAAATTGTTTATTGTCAGAATAATAACAAACGCTGACAATATATGTACCTACAAACTAATGCAAGAATCTTGAAAATCGGAACACAAATAAAAAAGTTATAAATTGTCAAACTTTTAATGGCAGAAGTTTGTGCCGCGGAGGGGAGTGTATGAAATCTAAAAAAACTGCGTAATCTGTTGGATGAATGTCGAGTAAAAATGTATAGGATAACACAAAGGTAAAGGTTTGCACAAAATTTTAACTGAAATGGAAATAATGGACGTTTATTTCTGAAGATTTTTATTTACAATAGACTTTCATTGCATTTATTAAAAGACATCAAACACACTGACAATATAAAAGATCAAAAGTAGGTTTAATAGCGAAAATAAAATCACGTTCTCTTAATGAAAATGATCGAGCTATTCGACAACAAGTGACAAGTTTCATTTTATGCTGTTTCCGTATCGGTTTCGGAAAAAATAGAGCTTGAAAACAAGTAGCACGACTTTTATGTATCTCCATTGATTTTAATTAAGAATTTAATTCGTATCTGTAATTACGGCTTTCGATATTTTCCTGTTTGATTCGTATTTTAAGTGGTGATTGGAGCTTTTAAATTATATTACTTTTATTAGACTATTACGTGTGAAATAAATAAAATACAAATAGTTTACAAAGAATTTTAGGGAAAAATGTAATTTCTTCTTTTGGCATCATAACTCTGGATGGGTCTTTGCCTGTCTGGCTATGTCTTTCCATTCAGATCTCTCTTGGGCTCTTTTCTTCCATTGTCTTATATTCATAGTTGTCAGGTCGTCTTCCACGTCATCCAACCATCCTGGGCCTTGCTTTTTTCCGCCTTCCTTCCGGCTTCGTCTTCTTCGTCGTTTTCGTGTCTTCTTGTCGCTGAACATGTCCCAGCAATGACAGTCTTTGACTTTTCAACAAATCTTACAATGTCGTTCTTAAGCTATTTTCTTATGGCATTTTAAAGTAATTACTATTTCAATGGGAATAAGCCACAATTAAAGGTTAAAGTAAGTTTCAATTTCCACTTCGGAAATCGTTCTCAAAATACAAAGGAATATATTTATTACAATGTCATACCTTTCATTCAGTTCATTAATTCTCCATGTGCCGTCTTCCTCTTGCACCGGGCTATATAGTTTTCTCAGTATCTTTCTTTTGAACGTCCTGTGTTGGGCTTCCTCTTTTTTCGTCATTACCCGGGTTTCACAACCATAGGTTACTACGGGTCTAATCAAAGTTCTGTAGATAGTCATTTTTTTTGTTCTTTTGTCTAATAATTTCGATGTCATCAATCTTTTATTAGCGTAGTATGTACGATTTCCACTGGAAATACGTGCATTAATTTCGCTATTTACGGAATTCTTAGTTTGTCATGTATTTAGTTTTTGTTTAGTTTGCTTCTACTAATAATGGAGACATCGTCTGCATATGCAGTAATTTGTACTGTTTTGGTGTTTAATTGACCGGTTACATTGGCTTCTCTAATGACTGTTTCAAGAACTAGGTTGAACAGCATGGTTGAAAGTGCGTCTCCCTGTCTCACCCCCATGTTGATGTCAAACAGGGGAGATAGTTCTCCATCTACTCTAACTGCGGCTTTTGACCCTGCAACGTCATTTTTATGAGGCTGATATAATTTTTTGGTATACCTAGATTTCTGAGGTCTTCCAGCATTTTGTCTCTTTTCACACTATCAAAAGCTTGTTTAAAGTCTATATAAGTACATATTATATAGTTCTATGTCGTATTCCTAAGCTTTCTATTGTATTGTTCTAAGTATGAATATGTTGTATGTAGTGGCTTTATTTGGTCTGAATACATTTTGATAATCACCAATTATATTTTTGGAGTATTCTGACAATCTAGTGTAGATAATGCCAGAAAGGATTTTGTTTATTACATTTAGCAATGTAATTGGTCTGTAATTCTGGCATTCCCTCGTATCTTCTTTTTTATATATTGGCTGTATAAGATCACCTGCCAATTCCTCCGGCATTTGCTCCTTGGTCCATACCAATATTAGGTAATGGATTCTTCCCCAGAGTTCGGGTCCTCCATATTTCAACAATTCTGCCGAAACTCTGTCCGTTCCTGGCATTTTCTGTTTTTTAGTTTCTTTATTATTTGAACAACTTCTTCATAACTCGGATTTTCAATGTGCTGCTCCGCCGCAAAATATATTGTCTTGTTTTGATCATTTCCATTGTCTGCATTTAGGTTTTCCTCAAAGTATTCTTTCCATTTCATTATAATTTTTTGTTTCTCTATTAGTAGTCCTCCGCCTGTCTTGTCTTTGCATATTGTCAATTTTGGTCTAAATGTGTGCTTTTTGTTATGTTCTAGGATTTCTTGTACTTGTTTTTTCAAAGCCTCTCTTTGCCTCTACCTTGCCTTTTTTCCTCTACTTGGAGTTCTGCATTCATCATCATACCATTCCGCATTTCTTTGCCTTTTGGCTTTTCCGACAGTTTCCTCTGTAGATTCCGTTATTATTGTTTTTATTGTCTCCATTCTTTCTCTGCAGTATCTTCCTCTCTGATTCCGTTGAGTTTTATTTGGAGAGTATTTCGATATTCTTGTATCTTTGTTGGACTTTTGGATCCTTCAACATTCCAGTTTTAATTTGGCCTATTTTTCCCTTTGGCCATTGTCGTGATTTCCAGCCGCAATTTTGCCCCCACAAGATAGTGATCTGAGTCAGAGTTCGTCCCGCAATACGTTCTGACATTAGTTATATCTGTTGCCTCCTTTATGGATATCTTTTCTCTGGAAGTTAATGCTGACAACTACATAATTATTTGCTGCCGCAAATTGTGCAACCTTAAGTCCATTTTGACTGGTTTTATTATGCAAAAATGTTTTTTTTTTTTCTGGTGCCGTAGGTTTGGTAAAGTTCATACTGGTTGGAGAATGTTTAAGAATTTTTCTACTGATGTTCTTATTGTACCTACCGATATCATTTTATTCACCTCACCAATTACATAATTATCATCCTATAGATGAATATGGCTATTACTGTTGAGGTCAGAATTGTTTAAGAAACTTATTCTGAAAAGATTTAAACCTATAATGCTGACTAAAAATACTTAATGAACCAGTGCCCAGAAATCTTAAAATTATACATTTTGTATCGATAGAATAAATCAAGAAGAGTTTACCCATTCTTGGAAGGTTGAAAACATATACCTTAGATTAGAATATAATCAAGAATTAGATCCATACTCATAATCACTGTTGTCGTTAATTGCTTAGATACTATTTCCACCTTAAATTGCAGAAGTAGCAGCATCTAATGTTTCTTGCTATGTTTCCAAAACTGCTGCATGGCTGTACGTTATTCCAATATAGTTATCGTAGTAAGTTTTGCATATTCCCCAAATATGTTCAATGAGATTGAGGGAGCAGTCTTAATAAATGTCCAAAAGTACCTATGTATAATTTCGTGTGCGAAATCTTCTTCTTCTAATGACGCTACAACCCGTTGTAGGTCTTGGTCTGCTTAACAAAGGTCCTTCCATTCTGCCCTGTTGGATACTTTCCTTCACCACTGCCTGATGTTCATGGTTTTTTAGATCTTCTGCTACATCGTCCATCGACCCTTCAACGGGGCCTTCCTCTTGTCCTATTTCCTTGGGGTTTTTATCACTGGATTAGTTTTACAGTTCGATTACTTCGTGTGCGAGATATGCCATTATTTTTATGTTAATGTCATTTGTTGTTCTGGAAACCTCAAGGTGTTCTAACATTATTGCTACACAGTGGTCGCATTGCAGCTGTAGTGATCCTTTCTCAAGTTAATATGCTCCTTTTCTAACTTGGCTGCACCGTACTGATGACGATCAAATAGTCAGAAATACGTATTTACGGTTGCCTTCCATCTTATATACCAATGTGTTTTCTATCTTGTTACAAGATATACCAATATTTTACCTATATATACGTGTATAACAATAATATCAACTATTATCCTGTTTCCTTGCATTCTAAGTTATTATTTTCATATATTAAAGTTTCAGTTTGTGCTCACGCCCCTGATGGTGAAAAAATGCGAAAATAATTAGCTAACTAACTAAAAAGCAAACTATAACGAAATTGCCTTCTCTTGGGCATTATTTCCGAGTCACCATTAAAATTAAAAAAAAAACATAATGGACCAAAGAGTTCTTTTATTACACTAGAACGTTTTTTGAACACGCACACATTGTTTATTTCTTAATAACTGGATTCAAATCAAAACACTCCATCCTTTTACAGTTACAACACAATGCCTGGCGTATTTTTCAAACAAAAGACCCAATTTTCGAACAGAGGAATGCTAACACATCTTAAAAATTGCGGCCCCGTTAGAAGTTATTGTGTGGCATTAGCATAATAGACGCATGCACGCTACCAGCATCGTTATGCGGGTATAATTTGGAGATTGTTAAAGAAGAAGATAAAAAAAAGTTGTCGTCAACGATAAAAATGTGTTTGTGCACTGAACCGGTAACTATAATCTTAACTTATATCTTTGTAATTTGCGTCTGAAAATGGGGCAAAAATGAAGATGAATAATTAAAAAATAATACAATGGGATGTTTTTTTGAGGTAAATAACTTTAAAATGAATTAAAAAATAGACAATTGTATTAGGGCGGGGTTAAGTTTCAATATTTTGACACTGCTTGTTGAACTGTTGAACACTGAAAACGTCACACCTCTATTTCGAGATGTAATTATCAACGGTGATAAATCTTAGATGGCGGCGGAACAAATTTTCGAATCGTTAAAACGTTAAATCCAAAAGTGATGTGTGTTGTTACCGTTGTTATATTGTTGTGTTTTATATAGTCAGCCATTACCTAATCGTCGAGCGTGTGTCACGTTGTATCGTTATAAACTTCAAATTAATCCAATTGATGATAGCGAACGGTTCTTGGTTCGAGTTTAACGACGAAACGCTTTTATAGGGTGACCCATCAGGGTCGAATCGAGCTAAAATCAAAAATATTAACTATTTATTAGTTAAAGTAAGGTAATCAACATGCAGAGACCAACGAAAATGGATATTTCCTGGTGGATTTTGCTAAAGAAAAGGAACTTATAATAAAAAGTGCTAACCACTAACTAAAAGACATTTATAAGGTAACATCGAGATCTCCGGATGGCCGTACAATCAACCAGATTGACCATGTTTTAATTGAAAAAAAAAAAACGAAGAAATCTGCATCACAAAGGTGAGATTGTATGAAGGACCCGATATGATTACTTAGGAAATGTCTTCACAAGAAAACCTAACTGTGAAGAAGAAATACAGAAACAAATTATGTCGGTCAACCACGCTATATATGCTCTCAATGGCCGTAATGAGGTCGATAGTGACGTATGCTTTGAAACATGGGTCATAACAAAAAAGACCAAGAGTTGTTAGTAGTTTGGGACCGGAAAATACTGCACAAAATCTTTGGTGGGAAAAACTTAAATGGACAATGGATACGAAGACCAAATAACGAGCTTAAAGAAGATATGAGAAGACTTAACGTAACGAACTGGGAAAGAAAATCAACTGACAAAAATGAGTTGAAAGTAGTGTTTACATATTATTATTAAGGTAATCAAACTGTTTAACTTATCTTTTGCACTCATGAAGAAGATGCCTTGCCATATATTTACCGTCTTGTATGGACTGTTCCACATTAGCAGCATGAGTTTACTAGAGAACAACTATCAATGTTATTTTCAAGGCATCTTAGATACGTATTCGCTTTTTGCTTTGGAAATACTTTCTATATTTAGTTGACAAGACTCCTGGTCAGTTGGTTCTTAGAACTACCTTTTGCCTCAATCGTTTTATAACAACAAAGCTAATCGCCATTTTAAAACCTGTTAATTCAAATGGCATCATTAAACAGACGAAAACCAGTAGAAACAGGCCACATAATTATTGTAATCAGAAAGATCAAACTAAAATACGACAGAAGGAATATGAGTACAGAGAAGTCTTAAGAAAAGAATATTCCGACATGAACATAATTAATAAAGAAATGCAACGGAAGCTCTTGAAAGCAGGACTGACTGTTGCAAAGAAAAAGAAAAATAAAGAAGACAGAATAAGTGATGGAACAAAACGATTGATGGAAAAGAGATGCACATTTCTAAGCGAAGGAAAGCGAAACACCAATGGTTTCAAAGAATTGAATAAACAAATAAAGAAGGGAGTAAAGGAAGATTTAAGGATCTATAATGAAAACAAGGTAGAAAAAATTATAGAAAAGAACCGAGTCCTGAAATGCTTAAGATCAAACTTAGGAAAGCCTAATAAAATCCTAAAAGTTACTCAAACATTTTACCGTGATTTATATTCCTCAAACAAGAACCTAGATAACACTGCAAAGGAAGATCTTAAGAGAAAGATAACGAATGTCAACTCAGAAATACTCCCTAACATAGAATCCTTCGAAATAAAACAAGATATGGCACAACTAAAGAACAATAAGGCTCCGGGCCCAGTGGAATAATTGTAGAAATGTTGAAGGAGGGGAGTGAAATTATTCTCGAAGAATTGAAAAATTTTTTCAACGAATGTCTTCACACAGGAGAAATCCTAGATGCTTGGAATGAAAGTTTGACAATACTTCTCTTCAAAAAGGGAGACAGGGGAGATCTGAAGAACTATAGGCCACTCCCTGCTGACCCAAATGTACAAACTATTTATGAGAGTAATACTTAACAGGTTAATGTCGAAGCATCTTCTTACAGTCGGAACTCTAATAGAGAAAGCCAATGAATATCACTTGAACTTATACATTGGCTTCGTTGATTATGAAAAGGCATTCGACTCCATAGAACTTTGGGCAATAGAGAGAGCTATGAACAACTGCAGGATAGACTCCCGATACAGAATGCTCATACATAAGATTTACAAGAAAGCTACAAGGAAAATACAAATAAAAAACCAAAGCTATACCAATTAACAGAAGAGTTCGACAGGGAGATGTTATCTCGCCAAAGCTATTCACACTTGGACTGGAAGACGTGTTCAAAGATATTAACTGGGCAGATAAAGGAATAAATGTAAGAAAACTGAGTCATTTGAGATACGTTGATGACATTGTAATATGTGCTACAAGTTTCGAAGAACTACAGACCATAATGACGCAACTATTTCAAGCTTCGGAAAAAGTAGGTCTTAAGATGAGCTTAGAAAAAACAAAAATAATTACATATACACCGAACATTAGAGAAATAAGGTTGAACGACATAAATTTAGAAACAGTAAGCGAATACATCGATAATGAAAGTTAACAAAGAAAATCAAACTGACGAAATTACCAGAAGAATAAGGTTAGCGTGGGCAGGATTTGGAAAACTGAATTGGATCTTGAAAAGCACTAAAATAGAACAATATTTGAAAACCAGAATTTACGATCAGTGTATCCTCCCTATACTCGCGTATGGTTCACATACGTGGACACTCACCAAGTCTAATATGGATAAAATAGTAAAAGCACAAAGAGCGACGGAAAGATCAATGCTCGGGGTGAGACTTATAGACAAAAAAAAACAAAAAAATGGATTAGAAGTAAAACCAAAGTAAAAGACGCAGGAGAACATGCTGCCAAATTAAAATGGAGTTTCGCAGGATACAATACCCGACTGAAGGATAAAATATGGAACCACGAAATACAATAGTGGAGGCCATGGTTAGGAAAGAGAAGCAGAGGAAGACCACAAATGAGATGAGCTGATGACATTAAGAAGATCGGAGGACACAACTGGAAGCAAGTGGCGCAAAATAGAAGACACTGGATTGATTTGGGGGAGGGCTATGTCCAAAGTTGGATTACTTAAGGCTCAAGCGAAAGAAGAAGAAGAATTCAAATGACTATGTTTCTTTCCCCTTAGTTTGTCTTCGGGTTCTAGTTCCACCTGGTGAATTCTCAACGCAGATGATACATGTCGTTTGATGTGAAAGAAGACAGACTTTTAGAGAAAAAAGACAGGCATTGCCGCCCTCTATTGTATTTGTGTTCTCAAACACAGAATTTCATTCTTACGTATCATTTGGTTAGTCCATAAAAGGGTTTTAGGCATAGGAAAGGTAAAAATGTTGATTGTTTATTGATATTCGTATCTATCGATACGCATACACTGTTACATTATTGTTCAAAACTTCATTTAACTTCGGCTTTCAGTTTGAGTTAAACGTTAAGCCTAATCCGATCCTGCGGGCCATTATCGGCAATAAAATTACGGGGATTGGAATATCTGAGCCCTATTATCAATTAAGTGTCGACGCTTTTAACACCTAAACTAACGATGCTATCGATCAAACAACCCTACTCCCACCTTCGATTCGGTAACGATAATACCGTCAATTAAGCATATGAAGCCCTTATCGACAAAGCCAAATTCAACAATGTCGGTAACGTCTTGAGGAGGTGAAGGTTAATGAACAGATTTAAATGATACGTTAAAAATAATATTCATAAAAATAAAAATGGTAAAAATTAATTGAAAAAAAAGCCAATTCCATGAAAATTAAGGAGGGAGTATTGGCTCAATTTTTAATTTATTATACTCTTGAAATATTGTTCTGTAATGTACTAAAATGTTATAAATAAATTGATATTAAACAATTTTTCAAAAATAAAGGTGCTGACAGCAACTGCAGATGAAATGGAAGTATTGACAAACGAATAGTGATTATTTTATTGACATAGTGTATAAATATCCCTGTTTATTCGACTGCAAAAATGACAATTATAAAAATTCACATCTCAAAGAAAATGTTTGGAAGGAGATCGCCCAAAAAGTGAATAAAATCTTTTGTTCGATGTTTCATAAGAGCCTTCTTCCAGTCTAGTTAAGTAGGTGCAATGGTTGTCTAGGATTTCTCCCAACGCAGTAATACATTAACAATTGGTCATCAATTTCTTTTTGCAGCATTTCGTAATCCCCAACTTCACCCACTACCCAACTGTTTTATGCCGCCACGGAACTGAAGTAGCTGCTGCTGACTTCGGAATCAATATGACAGCAACTGCTGCCAACTACCGTCTACACTACACAAAGTGTGCTTACACTTTATAGTTTTTACCTGAATAGGTTGAGTGGAGAACTGTTTGTCTCAAGTTGGTCATTCGGAATTAAATCTGATTTTTTTAATTTGTTGATTTCCATAGATTCTAATAAAGATAAAGAGGCTAGCGCTACTAACAGGTCCTGCAGATGAGAACAGGGAAGACTACAACAGAATAAGGACTCAAACGAGAAGAAGAAAAAAGAAACAGTACCTAGAAGCGCGAATACAGCAACTGGAGGAGAAACATAGAACCGACCAAGGGCAACACGACCAACAGACCAAGATTTATAAAAGACGATGCAGGACAATTGCTCACAGACGACGAGGAGATAAGCCGCCAATGGAGAAAGTATTTTGAGCAACTCCTAAATACAGAAAAACCCACAACGGCAGGGCAACAAAGACAGTCTCAGTTAGCCGAACCTGAAATACCAGGGCCCACACTAGCTGAAGTAAAGTCCGCAATTTCGTCCCTAAAAAACCATAAACCCCAGGCCCAGACGGCATACAGGCGGAACTACTAAAAAAAGGGAGAGAAAAGCTCCACCTTGAGATATATCATCTTATAAGAGAAGTCTGGGAAAGCGAAGAAATACCGAAACACTGGCATGAAAGCCATATAGTACCTACCTATCCACAAGAAGGGAGACAAACAAATATGTCGGAGCTATAGAGGAATAACGTTAATCAATACAACGTACAAAATTATATCCATAATACTGTCTAGAAGGCTAAATCCAAATCTTCGTGGACTTTAAATAAGCTTACGATTCTGTTACCAGAGAAGCATTGTGATAGACCATGGTAGAAATGGGAGTACCTGGAAAGCTGGTATGAGTAGCACAGGTGAGCACAGAGACCGCTTCCGCACGGATCAGAATTGGCAGCACCACGTCGGAGGAATTCCTCATTGACACCGGGCTTAGACAAAGAGATCCTCTCGCCCCCCTGCTATTTAATTTTGCACTGGAACATGCGGTAAGGAAAGCTCAATCACAACTGATAAACGGATTTGCCGCCCAAGGATCAAAAATACTATTGGCGTTTGCGGATGACGTGGACACAATTGCACAATCCACCAGAGATGTAAAAGAAGTTTTCATTATATTCGAAAACGGAGCCAAGGAAGTTGGTCTGAGGGTCAACGAGGACAAGACCAAGTACATGGTGGTTACGAAGAACCCAAGACCAAGGGTTAGACAAAACGTAACAATCAATGAATACAACTTTGAAGTCGTCAAAGAATTCAAGTACCAGGGAGCGATCATAACATCTGAAAATAAATATGAAAAGGACTTGGCAGTCAGGATCATTGCAGGAAACAGGCCATATTACTCATTAATGAGCGTACTTAAATTAAACATACTCTCAATACCAGCAAAGAGTGTACAAGACAATAATTCGTCCCACAATAAAGTATGGAAGCGAAACATGGACTCTGAACCAGCGGGAAACTACAAAATTACTGGTACTAAAAAGAAAGATACTGCGGACTATCTATGGGACTTGCAGAGAAGAGACAACAGGAGAATGGAGAAGAAGACACAATGATGGACCCCAGACAGTATATGGAGATGAAAACGTAGTACGCTATATTAAAGCAAACCGAATAAGATGGGCGGGCCACGTACTAAGATCGAGTGACGAAAGACTCCTGGACGCCACATTCTGGGAAAGGCCCGATGGCAGAAGGTCAGTTGGTCGCCCAAGAAAGAGATGGAAGGACGCAGTAGCCAGTGATCTAAGCAAAATGGGAATACAGCAATGGGAAATAGGTGCTTAGGACCGACAACAATGGAAGGAAATAGTAAACGCGACCAAGACTCACATAGAGTTGTAAAGCCAAATGATGATGATGAAAAAGAGCCCTTTTATGTTCTGCATAAAGAACAGAAAAGAAAGAAATACAGAATCTCGTAACAGAATCGGTGATTTTGAGTGGGATCTTCTAGAAGTAATCTAAAATATAATAAACTTTGCATAGTTTAAAGGTTCCTCCTTCATTAAATTTTATCTCCATATAAAGCTTTAAAAAAACAGAACGTTACAAACGAATCTGCTCAATCACTGATTTATCAACGAATCTTTTGGAGCGAATCTTTGAATAAAATTTAATCAAAATTCAAACTAAGCAATAGCTTGCACGTATTTCGATCAGAATACGCAAAAATGTATATTTATTTTAGTTAAATTATTACATGAACAATAAATATAATAAAAATTTACAGGGAGCAATTATGCTAAGTAATAATCCAATAAAATATGTGACATTAGGGATGTCATCAATGACATTTCTTGTAAGAACGAGCCTGGTATAATTACGGCGAGTGTACGAATTTGTGTAGGCGGCAATTATCTGGCGCTCTTAAAACAAAATATACAAGGTAATTATATCTTTTAAAAAGAGCCGAAAGAAAGAAAAAGTACAAAGAAATATTGGGGTAAGACATATATTCTAGCTCAAAAATTTGGGGGAATGATTTGGATGCACCAAAACCTAAAGAAAACTGAATACCTAACAACGGAGAATACAGAAATAAAACAGCTGGAAATAGACGAAGGTAAACAAATCAAAGGAACAGACAAGTATAAGTATTTAGGTTTCATAATATCAAACAAAGGAACAACGGAGGAAGATATAAAAAATAGACTAGGACAAACAAGAGACTGCATACGAAAATTGAACCCGGTACTATGGGATAAGAACATCAGCATGAAAACAAAGAAAAAAATATATAATACCATGACAAGAAGTATCCTCACTTATGGGTGTGAAAATTGGACAATAAATAAGAAAACCAAAAACAAAATAAGAGCAACAGAGATGGAATTCCTAAGGAGCAGCTGCAGAGTAACAAGAAGAGATAGAATAAATAACATGGAGATTAAGAGGAGAATGGGAATGAACTCCGACATAATAGACTACATCGAACAGAAGAGGTTATCCTGGTACGGACATGTCAGAAGAGCAGACCAAAATCGGTGGATAAATAGAATAACAGAGTGGAGCCCGATAGGAAGAAGAAAGAGACAGACCCCGAAGATCTTTCAGAGATGAGGTGGACGAAGCAATGAGTAGAAGAAACCTACAGGAAGGGGACTGGCTAAACAGGAAAAATTGGAGAAAACGGTTGAGTGAAGGAATACAGTGAAAACTGTGGAAATCCTTGTATATATATATATTTGGATGCAGTTCGGATCAACTCTGTAGAGCGGCTGTTTCTAAAGTTGAAATAGCCATAATGATAGCCAACCTTCACAGTGAAGATGGTACATAAAGAATATCTTTAAATATTTCAAAAATTTATTTAAAAATTCCTTTATAAAAGATATAATAACACAAAATTATTTATTGTGTTACTTTTAACATTTTCATTCTTAAGTTTTAAACCAGCTTTATTAATGGTATCGAGGATTTTATTAAGACACCTCTAAACTTAGAATGTTTTCAATGAGAGAGACACAAGCGAAATTTATTAGGATGAAGTTGAATGTTTACGCTGTTATGATAACAACAGCTTTGTTTGTATGATAGTTTCAGGAGACTTGTTTGGATTGGTATGCTGTTTTAGATTCGTTTATTTTTCTATCGATGTAAAATTCGGACGAGCGTAAACAAGACTTGGAAAAATGGGAAATTACTTTTAATTAGTCACTTTCTATTTCAGGAAGAAAAATATTTTTATAGGTTTTAGAGAGGTTGTATAACAATTGAGAGAAAATAATAAAGAGAATAAATTCTAAAAATTTTTTAATTTTTGAGTTTTGGTCGGTGTTTTGGACTATTGTAATTAGTTAATCTTATGATCGTATTTTATAAAAATGCCTTAGGTTTTAACGGATTGTTGTGCGTAATCGTTAAATTGAAAGTTTCTAAATTAACAGAATAAAATTAATGTAAGGAGTTTCTCAGAATTTTTTTTTTTTTAATTTATTTTCAGACACTAGAACTTTGTGATCTTATAATATACGCCTAGAATTTAGAATGCACTCCACAATTTTGATATACACAATAACACACGAACTTTAAACTATCATAATGATGGTTAACAACATAAAGAAGTCAACAATCTACTATAAATAAACATAGTCGTACTGAACGTAAAAAGCGCGAGCTAAAAAAACTTGAGTAGTGGCTTGACATGTAAAAGCAAAACAACAACAAATCCGTATCTAAACTAAGTCATTAGCGTTATCTACATTGTGCTAGGCAAGTTCCTTTATTTCTTTTATCAACGTAATGTAAATATATTGAGTCACTTTTGATAACATTTTTTGTCACGGGAAATATTTGATAAAAGCTGTGCTTTGTAAAATGTTGGAATGCAACATATAGTAGAATTAGAGTACTACAATGCTAGAACACGATGTTGCTTAAATCAAAATTGCTCTCAAGAATAACAAATGTAAGGGTCTAAAAAATTATAATCCGCCCACAATACCATTGTGAAAGCCATACACTTGAGTGTCTTGAATCAGAGTAAAACACCTATGAGCCTTTTAGAGACAAGATGATTAGGAGAATGGAGCAGAAGAGCATAACCAGAAACTCCAGACAATGCGGAGACGAAAATATAGTGCTCTATATCAAGACAAATCGTATAAAATTTTCAGAACATGTACTGAGATAGAATAATTGAAGAGTCATCAATACAACTCTTTGGGAAAGATCCGATGGTAGAGTTGGTCACCCAAAAAAAGAACGCACAAGTCATCTATGTAAGAAAATAATAGACATGAAAAAGACTGAGCTGTAGGGCCACCGCAGAGGACAAGTAGAAAATGCAATAGTGTTTTAAAGGTCTTTTGAACTATTCACTTTAATCATTATTTTTACTTCTTCATGTTTTGTCGACTTTTAGTCTTTTTATTTATTTATTTTTCATATCTTGTCCGTATATTTTGGGTTTCTTATTTCATGTTTTTCATCTTTCCTTTTTAATTTTTAAAATTTTACTCCTTTACATTGTTTTCAATGCTACAATCCTTTGCATTGATCCCTCATCTGCTACAAAGGTTTACTACATGATTAATGTCTGGAGTCCCCATTCTGTGACCCCATTCGCAGATCTTCATATTCCCTTATGAATGATTTTTCCCTGGCATCATGTATTGAGAATGACATTCTTCCTTCGGTGTCACATTACGTCCTCCTCACATTGGCGAACTGTTTACGGTCTTCAGCTAATCGGAATAGTTGTTCGACACCACGTATTCCTGCCCAATCGCGAATGTTCTTGAGCCACGATATCTGCTCTTTTCCAATTTCTCTGCGGCCCTCGATTTTACCTTTCATGATAAGTCCAGTCTGCTCCGGTTCCATGCTGTACTCCATCGAAGCCTTTTCGTAATCGATGGAAGCCACAATATTTACGATGGTCGCGGAATTTTTGGAGGAGTACGTTTAAGCCAAAAAGTACCTTACGGGTACCCACGCATTTCCAAATCCCAACTTGGGTCCATCTAGATCTCTTTCGCAATGACTTTTTACTCTTCCATGAATAATGCATCCATAATAATAACCACAATAAGAGAAGTTTTGAAGAACCATCTACGTTTTGCGGACGATATCGTGCTTCTGTCAGATAATCTGGGAGAGATCAAAGACATGCTCCAAGAACTGAATGATATATTACAAAAAACTGGGCTGGAGATAAATTTCGAGAAAACCAAAATGATGACCAATATAGTTCCCAGCGAAGAGATACAGATCAATAACAACAAGATAGAATTAATCGATAAATACACATACTTGGGTCATGAAATTAGAATAACCAGAGACAACCAAACCTGCGAGCTAAATAGACGAACCACGTTGGGATGGGCGGCATATGGAAGGATAAGAGACATTTTTAAAACAAATACCCCAATTCACCTGAAAAGGAAGGCATTTAAACAATGCATCTTACCAGTCTTGACCTACGGAGCAGAGACCCTAACTTTAACGCAAGCTACTGCCGAAAAACTGAGGGTAACACAAAGGCGAATGGAGAGATCAATGCTGGGCCTGACCTTGAAAGATCGCGTGAGAAATGAGGAGACACGCCGACGAACTGGCGTAGACGATATTATACTGCGAATCAATAAACGCTAGATGTTGCTAGAATGGAAGATGGAAGAAGAGATTATTGGAGTGGAGACCAAGAGCCGACAAGCGAAGTCGAGGCAGACCACCCACCCGATGGACCGACGACCTAAAGAGAATAGAAACAAACTGAATTGCAGCAGCTAGAGATAGAGAGAACTGGAGACGTTTGGAGGAGGCCTATATCCAACGATGGATGTGAAAATGGGGCTGGATGATGAAGGTTTATTAACTTCATGCCATTATCATTGGATATTTGACGGGAGACTGTAGTTGTCCTTGTTTGGTAGGAATTGTTGCTCTTTTCGGATTTTTAGGTGAAGGTGACCATATACAATTTTTGTCGTTCGTTGGGAATATATGGTAGGAAGTAGACGTTGCTTGGTCTGTCTAGTCTTTCTTTCCATCTGAATTAAATCTGAGCCTGCCTTGATGGTGGGAAGTTCTAAACTGACTAGTGCAGGACAGACTGGGTGGGGAAGGTATAACTAAATGTATACACGCCGATCAATTAAGAACATGATATGGAAACTAGCTGTATATTTGTTGAACGAATATGAGACACACAGGGACAAACACAAAATATATATACATATCTACACCAAGCTCAATCGACAAATTACCAGACAGCCGCCCTACAACTTACTTATCAAACGGTGAGATTTGTGTTGTAACTAATGCGGTACTGCGAATGTTACAGAGGGAAAAGCTAAAGCTTGCTAAAGCGAAGCCAGAGAGCTAGCGAACTCTGGGGGATTATTGCCTGGTGCCTGACAGAAATGGGGCTCAACTTGTGGGAACAAAATGGACACTGAAAAAAGATGGTCCAGAAGAGGCTCAGCAATGATTCGAGTTCATGACTCTTCTGTTCTAAAAAGGTCTCAATGACTCCTATAGGCGAATCTTCAGCACAGTGATGCAGCTTCTGTAGAACTCACTGTTGCTACGATGATGGGCAACAACATAGCAACAGTACGGTTTGATGTCACTGTCATACAAGAAACCTGGATTTTTAAAGCAGTAAAAAAGGTCTGTGTGCTGACAAAGACTTGTATCATAGGTAACAGATGAAAACATCTTTGTAATTGGTCACAGTAAGACTAAAGTTTACAAGCAAAATAGGAGAGAAATACATTATATCTTGTATTCATGTAACGTTTTAAGGTTCTTATTTCATATTTTTCATTTTCTCTTAATTTTATTTGATGTTTGAAATTTTGGCTCTTTTTTTCCTTCAGGTAGTGGTCACAGTCTGCATTGGCTCCTCGCCGAGTACGTACGTTTATTAGATGTGATTGATGTCTGGAGTCAATAATAACATGGTCCCATTCACTGTGACCCCATGCAGAAATCTTCATGTTCCCAGTAGAAATACAAATGCGAGTAAAATTAAGGTACATTGGCTCACAAGATTTCGACTTCTAGTAGGCAAAGTGGACAGTTTTAGATAAAACAACAAATATATTAAAGCGACAACCACTTTCAGCATCGTCCACTTAGCAATTATTCCAGAAAAAAATTTGAATGGCTAGCTTTTAAACTTTTAGTTACTGGACTTATTCTTAAGCGATTTTGGTTAGTAGAATAGGAATAGCTGAAGACCTGGGTAAAATCAAATATCTTAGGCTCAGCTAAGGAAGTTCTTGGTAGAAGATAAATGAATAAAACTAAATTGTTACTAAATAAACACACTCCATGATTCTGCACAGAAATTAACGAAAAATGTTTCGAAAAAAAGTTTACCTCAAAAAACAACGAAGACAACAAGCCTATGACAATTAAAAGACTAGCAGAACCAAATACATCAAAATCAAAAGTGATCACTGGAAACGATTTTAAAAAGAAATGAAGCCTGATTTTTATGGTCTTCAAAAGAAAATAGTGAGTTTATAATAAGAGGCTAAAGAACAGAGAAGAAGGAACTAATGGACCCGAAACACGTAGAAAATTATGCGTGGATTGACTATCTAAATATATTATGGTAAATATTTTCCTTAAACAAATTTGCCGAAAATCGTGTAGACTTCTTAACCAATAGGCCGTTTTAAACCAATACTATAAGAAAAAAAAAGAATTTACACTGTTGCTTGCCTTAGTACTTAGTACTAACTATGCTCAGCTCAGAAGTGGTCTTCGACTTATTGATTTTGAACAGGTAGATAACTCAAGTCACATTAAATTTGTATTTTCAGCCTAAAATTCAATTGTTTGTAGATATCTATATAATTTAAGCAAGACGAGCTATGCAATTACAATACATGTTATTGGTTAATTACAGCTAAAGGTAGATTTGTATTTGTAAACTTACCCAGGGCAAGCCATGTAGTATCCCAACACGAACTCCATATCGGAGAACAATACCTCAAATAACACTAAAACACTGTTTATTCAAAATTTCAATCATCAGTAACCGTTTCATACTAACCACTGAGCGCGAAACAAGAAAACATCCGTTGCAATCGAACTGTTCGTTCTTGTTATATTACTACGCGGTCTACACGCTTACTGTGGACTGACTGCGACTGCCGTAGAACCGTCGCGTCAGCCGATAGCCGAAGTCTGCTGACAGTGCTGAGGCTGAGACGTCCGAAGTCCGAGAAAAAATTCAAGCCAGCTGTTGCGTGCGAACGCAAAATTGACTGGTTGGCTGGCTGGAAAGAATACGAATACGGAATAGGCCCTCGAGTCTCCGCATGGACCGTAGTGTAATGAAATATTTCGGAAAGTAGGTACCTACCGGGAGGATTATTATACCAGGTGTTTTCTTTGTAGAATTGGATGAATGGGCTTCTTTTATGACGAAATTATAACGAGTATCGGGTTGTTATGAAATATGATTCAGTCTATGTCTGTCTATTCGGTCTACTGCTTTTATAGCTACCAATATTGTACATCAAAGGAAGAAGTTAAAACAAGAGAGTCTTTGAAGATACATACACAATAAAAAAATGTTATAAACGTTAAATAATAATAGTAAAACCAAAACCTGTAGACCGTATTTATTAATGTGTGACAGCACGGTTCATTATAATATATTTAAGCCTTGCCTGGTCTGGCGCGCGGCGTCGACTCACAGTCTACGCTTCATAAATAACTTATATTTTTTGGTCAACAAAATTTCCCTTCGATTTTTAGTTCTTCAAGAAACAATCATGAAAAGACGGTGATAAAACTTTATAATTGGCAACAATAGTTTAAGACATCTGCTGTTTATTTCAAAAGTAGATTCTCAGTCGACGCCGGGCCGTACGGTTAACTGTTTACGGTGTAACAGATTTTAAAAATATATCAGATCCATCTAAGACTGCATTGGGTGGAATTGTAACGAGTACGTCACTTCAATAATTCTTTAATCACTTTTAAATAAAAATTTTAAATCCATATTCCATTAGGTAATATTTCTTAATTTTTAATTTCTAAGTTGGTATTAAGCAGCGACTTCAAGCGGCAGTTTTGGCAGACATGCTCTCACAGACAAACAATTAGCGCTCATTCTGGTTTTAACTTTGGTAAGATAATTTGGGTTAACTAAAAAGTAGGCGGCGGAGCAGTGCTAAATTTGTATTTAGCAGAGTATATATTTAGAATAGTATTTTTTTTGGGGAAGAAGAAAAGATAAAAGAGTTTTAGTTGTTTTGTTGTGTATACCGGTTTGGCCCCCTGATGGGGTGTGGACGGAGAAACGCTCAGGGGACGGACCTCCGATCGTTCGTTTCCTGAACACTTAAAGCAATTACGTTTGAGAGTATTTTCTTTACTACAACCATGGCAGAAAATACGGGTACGAGGGATACCGCAATCATAAAAAGTATGACCAGAATCACGACAATTCCAACAAACTACAGAACTCAATGCAGAAATATTACGTTCATGGCCCTTGGATTGCCAAGAACAGTGTTTGGAAGTATCTAGGTGATGGGAAGAGTTAAAAGAAAAGGGCCGAGAAGTAGAAGGAAGGTGAGAAGACCTAGATAAAGTTTCTTCTAAACGTTTACACTTCTCATTGATATCAGCTATACTACTGATCTCTACAAGGGCCAACTGCTGATGATAGAATGGCAATAGACATTTCAGGATGATCTTAATCTTTGCAGAATCTGTCAGAGGTGTTTCAAGGCGACTACACATACCTAAAATATTATTTATGAACATCGTAACAGACTCGTCTGGTTTCTGTTTACGATTTTCAATTTGATCTAAAAGGTCGTCTTGAAAGGAATAAGGCAGAAAATCAGACTTAAGTTTCTGAGCTAAATCAGACCGATTTAAAAAATTATTGCGGTTATTCATAAACCAAGTAAAAGCTGCACCTGAAAAGAATTCTGCAGATGCTGCGAACAGATCATCATCTTATATATGAATAATATAATATATATATATATATATATATATATATATATATATATATATATATATATATATATAAATGAAATTTATACGGTATGTTTATATGTACAAAAAAATGATAAATCAGTTCCTTTATACGGACGTGTAAGGCAGGTTTCAGACCGCCCAACCAAAACCTAGCCAGTATCGAAAATATAAACATATATGATCGATAGGGTCCAATAACTAACGGATTTCTGTTTGGTAAACAGGAGATCACGAGTTCGTATAGCGTAGGGGCCTCCAAAGATGATCTCTTTGCAGCGTCTGCGGAATTGTTTTCAGGTGCAACTGTTACGTGGTTTCAATTCTGCAGTCGCTGCGAAGAGATCACCTTTGGAGGCCCCTACGAGAACTCATGATCTCCTGTTTACCAAACAGAAATCCGTTAGTTATTGGACTAGGTTTTGGTTGGGCGGTCTAAAACCTGCCTTACACGTCCGTGTAAAGGAACTGGTTTATCATTTTTTTGTTTTTTGTACATATATACATACGATATTCATTATACACTCGCGATCATAAAATCCGGGTCACCTTGAAAATCACCGATATTTCATTTTTAACGAGCTTTATCGTAAATAATAATAACACAAATACAAACTAATGCATGTTTCTGAGAATTGTTGCGGTTTCCTTTGTAACAAAGAATTCCAATAGTGCCAATTTCGCTTTAAAGTGCACACTTCCCAAAATGAACGCTACCTGTAACACCGCTTGTTTTAAATGTCTCGTTTGTACTTCGACTTTCTGTTCAAATGCAACGGACAAACACGTTTATTATTGCCACCATTAGTGTTTATTAGTGCCATTATTAGTGTTTATTTTTTGACAAAAATGCCTTTGACTGTTTTTGAAACGGCACAAATTGTTGCACTTGTGGAAGACGGTCACACGGCAAGTCGCAAGAACTGTTGGCGTAAGCCTTTCTACGGTTCAACGAGTGCTTCAACGCTTTCAGGAGGCCAGTTTGCTAACCAGGCGACCTGGCTCTGGACGAAGAAGAACGACCAAGGCACTAGATGACCGTTTCCTTATGTGTCAGGCTTTACGAAACCGGAACTTAACTGCGGTTATGCATCAAAATCGTCTAGAGGAAGTACGAAATCGCAATTTTAGTGTTGCAACAGTCAGAAGAAGACTTCGTTCTTCTTTACCATCTTCTCGGGTAATGGCTAGAGGACTGCCACTTAGCCGGGTGCCTCGAGTTGCACGACTAGCTTTTGCTCGACAATACGCGCATTGGGGAATTAACCATTGTAGCAAAGTGTTATTCTCAGATGAATCCCGTTTCTGCCTAACTGGATCCGATGGACGTGTAAGAGTTTGGAGGAGAACCGGTGAACGATTTTCACAAGCTTGCATTGCTCCAAGAATGCCATTTGGTGGAGGCTCGGTCATGGCTTGGAGAGGTATATCTTCCGACTTCCACAAAGAATTACCCTTCATCGAAAATGGGTCCCTAACTGCACGAAGGTACATTACGGAGATTCCGGAAGAACATGTTATGCCCAACATGGCAGGGCTTGGAGAAAACGCCGTTTTTATGCACGACAACGTGCGTCCGCCCGTTGACAGGATCAGTATGTAATATTTGGACGAAGTTGGAATTAAGAGGGTACCCTGGCCAGCTAGGTCTCCGGACCTGAATCCCATCGAACATCTCTGGGACGATTTGAAAAAACGTATTCAAACCCATACACCTTCTCCTAACAACGCACAGAAGCTTAAGGATCTGTTAGTGAGAGAGTGGAATAACATACCACAACATGTAATCCGGAGAAAAATTGAGAGTATACCCCGTCGTCTGCAAGAGGTTATTAGAGCAAGGCGAGGCAATACGCGATATTGGTCATTGAAATTTCACTGATTTTTTACCACGTTCTGTATTTTCCTTTTTTCGTATGTCTGTTTTATTAACAATTTGATTTGATTTCTCTTTTTTCAATAAAAACAATAAAAAACCATTTTTTTTTCTTTCAAAACAAACATTGATGACAAATAAAAAATACATTAGCCAAAAAAAAGGTAATTACTGCACCAGAGGCAAAAATATTTAAGAAACTTGAAATTTTCAAGATGACTCGGATTTTATGATCGCGAGTGTATATATATATATATATATATATATATATTATATATATATATATATATATATATATATATTTTTCAAATTATTTTTTCGACCGTACTGCCGTACTGTTTTAAATATTGATTTAGAGTATCAGCAATCGGTCAGGAAATAAAACTCTATTTGTTCAGTCTCTCAATATTTCGTCACGATTTTGTGACTTCTTCAGGAGAAAACTGTAAATTTATTAGAATAATTAATGATTATATGTAAACAAAATGAATATTTTAATACTTACAACTATAAGAATGAAAATTTAAATTTTTCTGGCATATCTAAATAAATGACAAATTTTTGTTTGATTTTATTAAGGAGTTATGGTAACCGCAATATGTTATAGAGTGAATTCCCGTTGTACAATTTTCAGCGAGTAGGTTAAAATAAACAGTTTATTTTAACCTACTCGCTGAAAATTGTACAACGGGAATTCACTCTATAACATATTGCGGTTACCATAACTCCTTAATAAAATCAAACAAAAATATGTCATTTATTTAGATATGCCAGAAAAATTTAAATTTTCATTCTTATAGTTGTAAGTATTAAAATATTCATTTTGTTTACATATAATCATTAATTATTCTAATAAATTTACAGTTTTCTCCTGAAGAAGTCACAAAATCGTGACGAAATATTGAGAGACTGAACAAATAGAGTTTTATTTCCTGACCGATTGCTGATACTCTATATCAATATATATATATATATATATATATATATATATATATATATATATATATATATATATTATTCATATATAAGAAGATGATCTGTTTGCAGCATCTGCAGAATTGTTTTCAGGTGCAGCTTTTACGTGGTTTATGAATAACCGCAATTATTTTTCAAATTGGTCCGATTTAGCTCAGAAATTTAAGTCTGATTTTCTGCCCTATTCTTTTCAAGACGACCTTTTGGATCAAATTAATAATCGTAAACAGAAGCCAGACGGTTGTGATAAAGAAAATACTCTAAAACGTAATTGCTTTAAGTGTTCGGGAAACTAACGATCGGAGATCCGTCCCCTGAGCGTTTCTCCGTCCACACCCCCATCAGGGAACCAAACCGGTATACACAACAAAACAACTAAAGCTCTTTCATCTTTTCTTCTTCCCCAAAAAAAATACTATTCTTAAAACAAATTTAGCACTGCTACGCCGCCTACTTTTTAGTTAACCCATCTTATCTTCCCAAAGTTAAAACCAGAATGAGCGCTAATTGCTAAAGAATAATTGAAGTGACGGACTCGTTACAGAATCTGTAGCTGAAGTTGTGTAGTTTGGAATAACGTACTTGTGCAAGAAGCAGTTTAAAACGTTTTACATCGTTTGTAAAGTGAACGGTTTCGAAGATTAGGTTCTAACACTGGAAATTCTATAGTGACGGTCAATGAAAGTGATAAATTTTATTGGTCTCATGGGAATCGTAAAAAATGGCAAAAATCGCGTTTTTTGTTTTATTTAAAACGTTTATTTAACAGCTTTATAGAAAGCTGATTTCATTTGCTTCAAAATTCAAAAACTGCACTCTTCAATTTTAAAACTCAGTTCGATTTTTATCGATAGGACACTCTGATCAAAAGATATCGAATTTTTACCGTCGAGCTAAAAATTTGATTTCGCGCGCGTAACTGACATTCAAAATCGCCGGTCGCTTCAAGCGTTGCTTCTGAGTAGGTACTAATTAACATTTTTGTTCAAAATTATCTCATCAACATTTTTGTTTGAAACATTTTTTTCTTGGCAAATCCATATTTTCCGGGGGTTTTAGGGGAAGCCCGGGGTAGAAGTGGCAAACTTTTTGGCATCTTTTTTTGGTGACATTCTCGGTAAAATTCAGCTTTTTTGTACGACTTTTAGAGGTTCAGTGGCATATTCCTCTCTGGTGACTTAATGTATTTAAACATTTTTCGAAGTAAATATTTGTTTATCTCCTTGCAACAATTTATTCAAAAATCTATTTATAGCATTCTTTCTAAACAAAGTCTCAAACAAATCCCAAACAATCAAGCTAATAGCTCCTTAGCATTTCTAAACAAAACTGTAAAAGAAAATACTTTCAGGTAAATTACGTCCTCCGATAATTCTTTTGTTGTTGTAGTAGGTACAGGCACAGGTAATGGACACTGTTTACATAGTCCGGCGAGTCTCTTTATCTAACTGAAATTCCTCTTCTTATTATCCATTATAAAAGGTCTTTTGTTGTTTACAAGCGGTGTTTAAGGTTTTCAAGTTGTTGGAATATCTGTAAATATGAATCATGCTGGCTTGAGTCTAACGGATTTTCAATTGAACGAGTACGGTTGATTAATGGTTTTTTACTTACTATTTTGCGTATTCCTACACTTTTTGTGAATGAAACCGTGTCCAAAGTATTTCAATACAATTTAACGGACTATTTTTAATACAATACTAAAAGGAATAAGCAACTTATCATTGAAACAATGTTTTGTTTCCGGAATGTATACTAAACATAAAAACTCACTGAAGTAGAGCTTCTATAAAAGTAGCACCCTTGTGCATGAGACTTAAAAGTATATATCCAAATAAAGTTACATATGCGTATGTACATTAATTACTATTTAAATGGGAATAAGCCACAATTAAAGGTTAAAGTACGTACTTTAACATTTAATTGTGGCTTATTCCCATTTAAATAGTAATTACTTTAAAATGCCACAAGAAAATAGCTTCAGAACAATATTAAATACATTAATTTTAATTTTAATATACCATGTGACACAACTGTGAGTACACAAATATAATTACATCATTAATTGCAGTAAATTCAAGAAATGTTTATGTGTACTTTTTAATCAAAGTCTATTTAGATATTTATTATTTATTACTATTGTCCATTAATCAGCTCTTCATAGAATTGCGCTGTTTTGTTTTCAATCCATTGTTTAATTTCATATTTATATCTATGTTTTTTATAATTTTTAATTTTTTTAAATTCTCTGTTCTTTCTTCTTGTAATGTCCTCGCACTCAGCATCGAACCACTCATTGCGTGGTGATGGTCTTTGCGGCCCAAGAATGTTATTTGCAGACTACATTATAATGCACAGCCTAGGTTTGGCGTGATTGGTTGGTGGGTGGGTCCCAATTTAAAAATTGGCGGGTTTCATATTTATTAAAATGACAATTGAGGTATCTCTCTTAGGTTATTAATTTAACTTAGAAAAATTATAATAATTTTATATTTATTTTATCTTTTGGGACTCTGAAATATTTTCAGCCCGAAAATAACTTTATTTTGTAACGTATTTTGCTAACATTATTTTCTCTTTTAGGGACTTAGGGAATAACTTAGATTATTTTTCTGATATTTATATACTGTTTTGAGACTTTGAAACATTTTTACTATAAAAATAACTTAGGATTATTTTTACTTTTCAGGTCTTTTTCGACTTAGGAAATTTTTAATACAAAATTTGTGAATAACTTTTTATTTGTTTATATTTTGTTGCATGTCTTTGTTGATTAGTCCCGGAGGCACTACGACAGACACAAATTTCGCATTTTCAGGAAAATCTGACAATTTTAAATAACTTTTGTTTCCCGAAATTATTGGAAATTTTCACTTTTTTTTGCTTTTTGCATTAATTAGTCTTAGGTGTCATAACTAACGACCTTCTTTTACAGATTCTTAGTTCTAAGACTAATTAACACTTTATTTTCAGATTCTTAGTATTAAGATATCTAACCCCTTTCTTTACAGATTCTTAGTTATAATACTAATCAACTTTTATTGCAGATTCTTACTTGTAATAAACATTTAATTGTATTTTAATAAAGGTATTTGTCCCGCTAGCTAGGGTTCATATATAACCCATATGTCCACGGACCGTGATCCCTATATGCCCCGGTCCAACATAGCTATGGATAGTGCGACTGGATCACCTTCCCTCATTCCCGAGGGTCAAATCCAGCGACAATTAGTAATACATGTAGTAAAATTTCATAAAATATATGTATAAATGCTTAGTTTAGGCCTGAATTTTAAAGCTGTGTTAAGTAACGATGTTATAATGATATTATATTTGTAGGCTTTTATATTAGAATTGTATTTTTAAATCGGGATGTACTGGGCCCTAGGCAAGGTTTAGAGGGGTTTTCCTCCGCCATTGCACCAATAACGGCCCGCCCCCTCCTTTGATTTCCCAGATTTTTAATAAAGAATAAAGACATTTTAAACATAGCTGTTTAGTGTTTTATTTGGTTTGCAATAGTTATTTCCAGTAAACCTCTGCTTCATTTTGTTCACAATGACAATTTTTCATAGTACTCGATTCACAATATATCTTTTTATTATCCTACATTTGTGGTGAAACATAATTCAGTGTTCTAAAAAATGAAAATGGATAAATGTCAATTTGGATTTATGCAAGGAGGCAGGTCTACATCAGCAATTTTTATTACAAAACAGCTAATTTAACAATTTAGAGTGAAAGAGATAAACTTGCACATAGTATTATTAATCTTGACAAAGCACATGATGAAGTTATCAGAAACCTACTGTGGCAGAGATTTAGTAGGAAAGGAGTGCTGGCTGAATAGGTGAGTGGAGTATAAGCAAGTAACAACTATAATAGTGTTAGAACTACTATATATAGTTAGAAGAACTATTATAGTGTTAGAACGATACAATTGTAGGTGCAACTGGCCAATTTTGTGTGAAAATGGGGCTTCATCCGGGTTTCGCCCATATTTATTCTCATTTGTGCTGGATTAGATAACAACTGAACCTCCTTGGTACAGAGTAGCGGAGACAGGTCCTTAATGAAATATGATTAAAATTAAGTTGGATACAAACAAAATATTTAGAATATTCTTTTAAAGATGATACCTATTTCAAGTCCAGATAGAGTAGTTGGCTTGAATAGACAAGAACTCACAAAAGATGATAATTTTCGGCTTTTAGGATCGATATTACCGTTTTATTTATCATACTTCAATTAAAGGTAAAGGAAAGAGGTAGATTGAATTATGTGTGATAAAAAAGGTACCAAGAAAACTAAAAGGTAATTGTATAGGACTGCTTTTAGACCAGCTATGATGTATGGTACTGAATGTAGGGCAGTAAAAACGGGGATGAACAGAAATTGCATCTTTCTGAAAAACTATAATCTGAGAGAAAAAGGGGAGAGGTACTTAGTCCCTGGAAAAGAACAGAAAAGTTTACAGGAAAATAATTAGAGAAGCCGATCCCACATAGAGAAAGCTAACGAGAATAATAATGTTAATGAATGTTCTAGAAATAAGAAGAACCTCTATAAATCTTAATAAAAAAATTACCTAATCAAATAAATTAAAACAATATCTATATATCTAATAAAAAAAAGCATCACTAGCATATCAAAATAAAAAAAACACAAGTCAGAATTTAATTTTACCTACATAATCTCAAAAGAAAAAATAATTACATTTCTAATAAAACTGTAATAGCCAACTTAATCCTAAAATGTGAATATCATCCGCTTTGTACCAATACCACAGTATATTGCTCATCGAGCAAAAAGACAAAAGAGGGAATGTAAAGGTAGTGGGGGCAAAAATATTGTTAGACATGAAGTGCCATCTTGAGAGGCCAAATTAAACAAGGAAAGAGAGTCTTTCCTTGTTTAAGAAATCAAATTTAGTTGGGTTATGTTATTATTTGTCCCAACTGTCACATGAAATCTTATTTATATTAAAGTTTTTTAACAATTGTTTCACATTTTAGACTGTTATCGTTAATATTTAATTAAAATTTTCTTGTCTAAGACACATTCTGAAAACTATTTTATAGCTACTGTTAATAAGTGTCGAAAAATTTAAATTTGGCGCATTCGCATTTCCGGATATGTCCGCCATCAGAGGCCACTTTTTTGGTCTCCTTTTAATAACGATTAGATTCCCTCTTTTGTCTTTTTGCTCGATGATATTGCTACTCTGTATATTGCCTAATAAATTCTTTAGCGATATACCAATATATTCTTTGGATATACTGTGTCACAATACCTCAATTGTCATTTTAATAAACATGAAACCCGCCAATTTTTAAATTGGGACCCACCCACCAACCAATCACGCCAAACCTAGGCTGTGCATTATAATGTAGTCTGTTATTTGCTGCATCTTTAATATAATTTTTACACATTTCCCATTGTTCACTAATTGTTAGATTCTCTTTAGTTATGTATTTATTTTCGATATAGTTTTGAAACCTTTCTACCGTTTGCGGGTTTTTGAGGAGTTTATCTCAGTTTACCTATCAGAATTTTTAATAACATTGATTTGGCTTTAAGTATAAATAATATACAGACAACAAGATCTCAGGCAGTTTTGTTTCGGTTGATGAGGTCAGATGTTGAGTGACCAAGGCGGCCTTAAGTGTAGTATAGGGTTGATAAATCGCAGTAGCGGTTTTTGTATTTGTTTTTCTTTTTTTTTGATCGAGAAAATATAGAAATTCATATATTTCTAGAGTTCTACCATGGGGGCACATCCAGAGGCTGCACGGCCCACACTTTCGTTTGAATCGTTTTGTATCAAGTATAATCTAAGTACCTATAGCCGGTTCACAATTTGTTGATAGCTAACTACAAGTTTAACCCTAATTAGAAAACTGAAATACAGAGAGGATAGGTAATACGATATAATAGTAAAAACCAACCTAAAACTGACGGTTTAAGACGTTTTCGACTAACCCACCTTATATCTGAAGGAATACAATACCTTATAATCCTATTACGGGGGTATTTTGAATGGTTAGAGATGAACGACCAGTGTCGTAGAGTATATGATTGAAACATTTATTTGAACTAAATAAATATATTTTTTTTAAATTGTACTTATGTAAATTGTATTTTTTAATAAAACTTATTTATTTTATTCAAAAATAAAAAGTTTCTTGCCATTTGTAAAAGATACATTTATTTAATTAAGGAAAAAGGCGCCAAATGTCGCCTGGCATAATTTCCAATGTGTTTTAAATGTATCCATTATTTTCGAATCCGTAGAAAACTAATAAATATTTTTGAAAAATTTAAACGCAGAATGAAAGATTACATTATTACTGAGGGCAGAAAGTCCCTGAAAACTTCTACAATGTTTATTTTAATATGTTATGTAACAGGG
Organism: Diabrotica undecimpunctata; assembly: GCF_040954645.1. Taxonomy (NCBI): domain Eukaryota; kingdom Metazoa; phylum Arthropoda; class Insecta; order Coleoptera; family Chrysomelidae; genus Diabrotica; species Diabrotica undecimpunctata. The sequence goes on from NC_092807.1 coordinate 10,487,194, forward strand.
GTGAAAACAAAAGAGAAAATATAGTATAATTTTTAATTGAAAATATTGCATGCAAAAGAAACTTTTTATTTATTCTAATAAATATTTCATTCTGCCTTTAAATTTTTCAAAAATGCTGTTTAGTTTTCTCCGGATTTGAAAAAAAAAATGGATACATTTAATACACATTGAACATTTTGACAGGCGACATTTTGCGCCTTTCCCCTTTAATACCTTACGATTACAAGTATTATTACTTACCTTATATAATTACGATTAGAAAACTATTCAAATTCAAAATAAATAGGATCAACTTCGGAATCCGAGTCTTCTTGAGGGTTAATAATTAGCGGTTTTGTCTCTACGGTCGCATCAATTATGTTATCAAGATCCCATATTTTTTGTTCTTCTTCTATTACATGCCTTACTGCATCTTTCCAGTTTTGTTCTGTAATATGTTGTAAAGAGTCGTATAACAATTCACGTACAGCTTGTATTTTATATAACGTATTTTTTCTAGCCACATAACTTTTCATTTGTGCCCAAATGAGTTCAATTGGATTTATTTCGCAGTGGTAGGGTGGAAGTCTAAGGACTGTAATGTTTCGCCTTTCCGCCATTTTGTCAACTATGTATTCCTTGAACTTAGATTTGTGTTGCCGGGCAATTTTTAGAAGTTCTGCTTTTACCATTCCATCTTCGTAAGGCAGACACTTATTCCGCAGCCAGTCAAGAATATCCTGTTTCTTCCACGCAGTCGTTGGAAGTCTTTCTACTAGTCGTGAATGATAAGGTGCATTATCTAATACTATAATTGAATGTGGTGGTATGTGTTCAATCATCTGCTCAAAATACTCTTCGAAAACATCAGCTGTCATCTGCTCGTGATAGTCTTTTGTGCTTTTGGACTGAAATTCCAACAAACCATGCTTAACAAATCCTTTTTCACTGCCGATGTGAGAAATTATTAATCTACTGCCTTTACTAGAAGGTGGGGAGATACCAGTAGACCAACCTTCCATAAAGGCTTGCCTGGAGCTTAATATATTTTTATCTGACCAAATTTTTTTTAGAGTATGGCCTGAGTTTACTTACGTTTCATCCTGGTAGAAGATGGGCCTTCCTTCAGCCCGGAATTTTCGTATGGATCTTAGATAATTTCTTCTTCAACATATTATCTCCTCCCAGTCAATCAAAAGTGATTTTCGGTCTGATTTCTCCCACCGGAAATTTAATTCTTTTAAAACTTGCCACAATTTAGTTCGTCCGATATGAGGCAAATCCGGGTCGTCTCTAACTTCTTGTAAAATTTTGTTTAAAAAAGCCTATTGAAATTCATCAATTTCAATAGGCTTTTTCCCTCTCTTTAAGTGTTCATTTGTGTTTGGGTTAGCTATACCGTGTTGTTTTCTTTCTGATAGGAACCTATATATAGTTGACTCTCCTACGCCAGTCATGTTGGCACAACTTTCGACTATGTTGCGAACAGTGTTTGTGGGATTCTGAGAAACCAGAGCATCGTGAACATTCAGACAATAGTCTTCTCTCTTGGTGAATAGACAGACTTACTGACTGTACGCAACAGTACCGGTGTAAAACTTGATGATGTTGATGATGAAGCCATCACAAACAATCTAACAAAACGAGCACGAGCGAAAGGTACGTATATGTTCGTAGGTATATGGAATAAAAAATCACTCACGCACTGCATATAATTCGCAAAAGAAATATTCGAGACGCTAATTACTGCCGTAGACGCGGACACACCGACGAGCCGTAAATTAGATGCGATCAAAAACGTACTAAACAAAAAAATTGTTTTCGTTCGTAATAACTTCACCCTTTTAAGTTAAGTTTCGAATATAAACTGAACAAACGAGGCACGTGGCCAAAGCATACCCATTATATTATTAAAACTCTGGGGAATTTCATCCTAATTATCTTGCAACGAATAGTACCTTCGGATATGAATTCCAGGTTTTCTAGTAAAGTGATTAAACGATTGAAAGATTAGTATTGAAATATCCAAAGAGATAAGGTATTCTTATTTACAAAATTGTTAATCGTTAAATTCTTATTTTTATTAATATAATATAATTACAAACATTAGCCGTGAAAGTTTTAATTGTTTTTTTTGCTAAATATATTAGTATTAAAATATTATTAATATTATATATATATATATATATATATATATATATATATATATATATAACAGTATTAAAAAATATTATATTATTATTTAATGAATAAACACCTCAGGAACGCCTATGGTTTACGACCGTTTTATGAGTTTGAGGCACATTTCGTGCTCTCAACAATTTATGAACGGAGAATAATCTAAGTCGAAGCATACATCTTCTGTTTCTATTTGCCTTTAAAGGTTGTGAATGCCTTTTTTAAGAAGCCGCTTCACTACATGCCTGGCGGTGAAAGAGTTTGCGATAGATGACCGCTGAATTTCTAGGCAGGTACATTTAAAGATATTTCTCGATAGATTTTTATAGTTAGATAAAATCTATATACATAATTTATTTTACGAATAAGTGTTTATTTACTATTTATATTACGTATTTGATTTACAAAACAAAAAAGTTTTTTCGGTAGAAAAATTGTGGTCCCTACCCCATACTACTTATTTTTGAATCTTTAACCCTAAAGTTAATATTCAAAAGATTTTTAAGGAACCAATAAGAAAAAAGATTTATTGCAAATTTTAAAGACCTCGTATATAAAAAAAGAATATGTTTGTGATACGTATGCAGAAACTATGGGTCGTACAATTGTAAGACTGCAACCATATTACTGTAATTTTATTTCTATAGAAAACTTCATCTTCTTCTTCAGGTGCCATCTCCGCTACGGAGGTTGGCAATCATCATAGCTATTTTAATTTTTGAGGCAGTAGCTCTAAATAGTTGTTTTGAGCTGCATCCAAACCATTCTTTCAGGTTCTTGAGCCATGAAATTCGTCTTCTTCCGATGCTTCTTCTGCCATCTATCTTTCCTTGCATTATGAGTCGCAGGATGCCATATTTCTCGCCTTGTCCATCACATGTCCGAGATACTGTAGCTTTCTTTCTTTAATTGTAAGTTCAACTTCCTTCTCTTTACCTATTCTTCTCAGTACTTCATTGTTCGTAACTCTATCTACCCAGGAAACCCTCATAATTCTTCTATAGGTCCACATTTCAAAGGCTTTAAGTCGTCTCAATGTGTCTAGATTTAACGTCCATGATTCCACTTCATAGTATAGTACACTGTATACGTAATATTTTGTTAGGCATACTTTAAGAGCTTTGCCACATAGGACCTTTTTCATTTTCATAAAATTAGAACATGCTTTTTCGATTCTGACTTTGATTTCTGCAGTGTAGTCATTATTTTCTGTTATAAGTGTTCCTAGGTAAGTGTACTTTTTTACTCTTTCGATCTGCTGGCTCACTACTATCAAGATTTCGTTAGTATTATGGTTGTTTTTACAAATTTTCATAAACTTCGTCTTTTTGATATTGAGCGAGAGTCCGTACTCCCTACTACACATTACTATTTTACTTAGTCTTTCCAGGTCTTATAAAGAGTCTTTCCAGGTCTTGTAAACTATCGGCTATTATTACTGTATCATCTGCATATCTGATGTTGTTAACTAAGACTCCATTTACTCTTATGCCGACTGTTTCATCTTCCAGAGCTTCTCGAATTACCTCTTCAGAATAAGCGTTAAATAATAGAGGTGATAGTATGCAGCCTTGCCTGACTCCTCTCTTTATTTCCATTTCTTCAGATGTCTCTTTTTCAATTCGTACTATTGCTCGCTGATTGTAATAAAGGTTTGTTATTAGCCTTAAATCTCTGTCATCTAGGTTTTTATTTTTTAGAATTTCCATGAGTCGGTCATGTTTTACTTTATGAAGCGCTTTATTGTAGTCTATAAAACAGACGTAAAGAGGACGGTTAACATCCAAACATCTCTGCGTCAGCACGTTGAAGGAGAATAGTGCCTCTCTGGTACCCATACCATTATGGAACCCATATTGTGTGTCACTAATATCCAGCTCCAGTTTAGAGTGAATTCTGGCGTGGATAATTTTCAATAGAACACATGTGGCATCAATTAAAACCTGGCATTAGGAGAAAAAATGTTACACCTACTCTAAGCGCTTTTGTAATTCAACTTATTAATAGTGAATTACAAATTTTAAAAAATTACAAAAATTAATATTAGCAGCTGGTAAAATGCAATTGCAGATATAGAAAAAGTTGAAAATTCCTATCTTCGTATCGATAATTTTTAAAATATTGTTATTAATTAAGCAGATGATAATGATAGTGACGCTGATTTCACACACATAATATTTTTGTGTAGCTGTATTATAATTTTGTAAATAAATATTTCATATGCTTTTATTTCTTCAATTTTTTTATGTTCATGTGCCAGTTTGACTACTCTAAAATTTTCTATGTAAATCGGGATATTTCATATAAAATTCGTACGATTCTTGGACTCAGCACAGCCGTTTTAAAAATTCAATTCGTTCTGTGTTCGTTGCTTAGTTTACCGCTTTCCAAAAGTACGCATACGTCAAGGCACTATATTTGTGAACATACCATACTAATATTTTTTATCTGGACGAAACTATCAAAGTTTGGTAAGATAAACAGGTTACAAATTCATGTGAGGCGTTTACTGAAAGTTTGTCTACTGTATTAAAATTTCCAACCGGTAGAGAAGCATAATTTTTTACTTTTCTATCAGCAAAAGAATATCACCGTCGTATTACAGATTATTCCGTATTCTTTATTTATTATCTATTTTTGTTAGCAAAGGTTGCTGCACTTTAATAATTACAATTTTTTGGTCGTCTGCCCACAAAAGTTCCGCCGTCATGATACCGCACGAGTCTACCAGCATTGTCATTGTAATTGCTAATTATTCTTATACAAACGACATCAAATTGCCAATAAAGAACAAAGCTCACTTTCTATAACAAATTATATATGCAAATACAATACAAAGTTCAAAGATTTAAACGTCGTTTCGACATCCCATTGAAAATTCTTCCAGTACGACACGCAACAAGAAAAACAAACACAATTCCAAATCATTTCGCGTTTAACAATTTAAATTCAGCGAGTCGACTTTCAATTGTTTTGTAATGATAATATGCATCGGCATAATCACGTAGGCCGAGACTGCCCTTTTGAACTTGATTCAACTCTTTTTTTGTTTCGTTGTTTTAAAGAGTGGTCGTTCGCGCGCGCCTAGACCACTTTCACTTCAATGACACTTTCTCGACTATGCCGAAAAAACGTCGAGGACGGGTGAATTCGTAATGAGAATGAGTATGGAAACGATAAAGATGTTGATGATAAAGACCGGCATGTCGCAACCAAGCGGGCACCCACTGTCTCTTTGGTATCAACATATTTTATGGTAAAAATTGTTTTAAAATTTCGGTAAAATCTGAATATCGGGGGCCAATTATTCTTCCTTTTGCATATGTTTGTCCTGTTCTGTGAAGTGTTGTCATTTGTATTTGGAAATAGAAGAAAAAGAACAGCCCAGAATGGTACTGTGAAGTATGTAAAAGATATATATTGAAAAGGAATGAAGCACACATGGAAAGGCATACACAATGAAGCACATACTATATTGTGTTAGACATTCAACCATCTAAATAAAATATCACTTCTGTTAATAAGATTGCTCCTCACTACCATAATATGCAAAAGTCCTTGTTGTAGATAACAGATTATTGCTCTAAATTCTCCCATATCTCCATGATACTGAGAGAGTCTAATGGCCAGTACCCAAGGTACTGGCCATTAGACCAAAAACTTATTGGCAAAAAACTATGAAAGCTCAGTTCCATTACATTTTCGCAAGCGTATGAAAGTACCTACATCATGGAGCCGTTGCCAGTATCTGTCGTGAATTTTAAACAGGATATGACTTTTAGTGTGCAAGTAAAATGTGTGGTGTTAAATGTATTGAACTATCATCTGAACTTAAAAAATGGTGACAGCTTGACTATTACTGTGGAAAAAGTTTAAAAAATGTGCGGTGTGAGTGTTCGCAAAATTTATGACATCCGCGAAAAGGACCAGCAAGGTGAACTAAAACCGGTACAAAAAAGGAAAAAAAAAACAGTTTCCAGTACAATTCACGTTCTGAGTGATGCACAGGAGTTGGCTTGTGTAAGATCAAATAGGGGGTATGAAAGAAAACAACCATACTGGTGGAACGAGCAGCTTGAAAATCTGAGGACAAATTACATGAGAGTAAGGAGCGTAAGAGGTTAAGAAGAGTACAAGCAGGATATTTGGAAGAGAGAATAAATGAATTAAAGCGAATGCAGAATGAATATAGGAATGAGATAAGAAGATCTAAGAAAGAAAGGTGGAGTAACCTGCTTCAGGATCTTGAAAGGGGATATCTGGGGGCAGGGCTTGAAGATTGTCTGTACTGAATTGAAGGGGAAAAATACACCCTACCCCCTAACTCTTTCCTCAGGTGGAGGATAGGCGTGAAAGGGTTATTGGTTTCGTAGATGCGGAACCTTTTACTGAGTTGGAACTCAGCGAGGCTGTTGAACGGATGAAGATCCGAAAGGCACCTGGCATAGATGGAGTCATACCGGAGATAGTAAGACTCGTCGCACTAAGATACCCGCAGGTTTTCCTGAGATTACTAAACAAACTGCTTGAACAACAGCAGTTTCCAACAATGTTGAAAGAAGCTAAGGTTGTCCTTATCCCGAAAGGTAGAGGTGAAGATGAAAAGGTACGATTTCGGCCAATTTGCCTTCTTAGTTCGATAGCTAAATTGTACGCTGCCAGATGTTGGAAAAAAACTGGGAATTCAACCGCGATGTACACCAAATCTTCGTGGACTTAAAACAAGCCTACGATTCTGTTAGCAGAGAAACATTGTGGGAGACCATGGTAGAAATGGGAGTACCTGGAAAACTGGTACGATTAGCACAGGTGAGCACAGAGAACGCTTCCGCACGGATCAGAATTGGCAGCACCACATCGGAGGAATTCCTCATTGACACCGGGCTTAGACAAAGAGTTCCTCTCGCCCCCCTGCTATTTAAATTTGCACTGGAACATGCGGTAAGGAAAGCTTCACCACAACTGACAAACGGATTTGCCGCCCAAAGAGCCAAACGGAGCCAAGAAAGTTGGTCTGAAGGTCAACGAGGACAAGACCAAGTACAAGGTGGTTACGAAGAACCGAAGACCCAAGGCCAAGGGTTAGACAAAACGTAACAATCAATGAATACAACTTTGAAGTCGTCAAAGAATTCAAGTACCTGGGAGCGATCATAACATCTGAAAATAAATATGAAAAGGACGTGGCAGCCAGGATCATTGCACGAAGCAGGGCACATTACTCATTAATACCGTACTTAAATCAAAAATACTCTCAATACCAGCAAAAATAAGAGCGTACAAGACAATCATTCGTTCCACAATAACGTATGGAAGCGAGACATGGACTCTGAACCAGCGGGAAACGACAAAATTACTGATACTGGAAAGAAAGATACTGCGGACTATCTATGGGCCTTGCAGAGAAGAGACAACAGGAGAATGGAGAAGAAGACACAATGATAAACTCCAGACAGTATAAGGAGAAGAAAACATAGTACGCTACATTAAAGCAAACCTAGTAAGATGGTCGGGCCACGTAACTAAAATCGAGTGACGAAAGACTCCTGAACGCCACATTCTGGGAAAGGTCTGATGGCAGAAGGTCAGTTGGTCGCCCAAGAAAGAGATGGAAGGACGCAGTAGCCAGTGATCTACGCAAAATGGGAATACAGCAATGAGAAATAGCTGCTCAGGACCGACAACAATGGAGGAAAATAGTAAAAGCGGCCAAGACTCACACAGAGTTGTAGAGCCAAATGGCGATGATGATAATGTTTTTCTATTAAGTATTTATGAGATATTATCTTTAAACATTTTCCATATTTCTACACCATTGTTTTCATATATTGTTTTATTAAGCTGGTTATTTAGATATGCTTCTATTTGTTTTTTGTTATTCTCAGTTATACTTGTTTTTGGTGCTAGGGACTTTTTAAAAAATTTTCGAGCTTGACTTTAATCTTAGCTATTATGGTTTGAACCGATATCTGCATTAGGATATATTGTTATGAGAGGAAGGTACTGAGGAGAATTTACGGAGCGACGAAAGATGCTGGTGTGTGGAGAAAACGATATAACTTAATAATGTACAGAATATACCAGGAACTGCACTTGACTGGACTGAAGGAAAATTCTAGAAAAGGCTAGGAAAAACATAGTGTTATAAAACCAGAAAGATGATAATGAATTATCTAAGTGAAGGCATTAGCCTTAACATAAATAACTCGGGACTGCGATACGGAAGTAATTAATTAATGAATTTGCTATGCTGTGCATTTTAGAAGCCTTTCTATTCTTTTAATTTTCTAGCTTTGGTTTATACCAAAGTTCTCTGAACCCCGTTCGTAACAATTACAAAAAGTATAAATCAAAGACGGGGGAGATTAGGAATCACGGAAATCGAATTCTGAAGAAGATCGATATGGATATCTAGAACAAAACGAATAACAAACGAAAGAGTTAGAGAAAAAATGTAAAGAATCGTAGAGCACAGCAAAAACAAACAGCTGTTGTGGATGTCCAAACAAGTCTTAGGATAAAAACTAGAAAGAAATTTACAAGGAAGATCCAGAATGAGCAGGACAAAACGAATTGATAAAAATATGAGAGACGGAACCTGGAGGACGTCTTATAAAATGACCGATCGAATGGAGATTGGAAATTGGAACTCTTCGGATAATATATAATGAATTACTAAAACAAAATTAAACAAATATACTGGTTAGATGGTAGATATTCCCAACTTGGCACCAGATCAAAGTTGCTAATTTATTAGACTACAATAAACAGTTGTCCATAAATACATACTAAAAAAGAACATCCTTGTTACATCTAATTTCTTCTCTAATGTAGGTTTAATCAATTTAAAATGTATTCGTGACGATGGCTACCCATTTATTACCCAAACATCATTAAGTCGACACTATTCCTTCGACTTCTGTCTACTCTTGCGAGATAAGATAAACGGCGCTATTAACAACTAGTCGTCCATAAAAAATAAAGTCGTAAAACAAAAACCGACAGGATCTATTGTCGATAGTCGCTCGAGCGAACCCACAGTTGTACTCGACACTGATTTCTGTCCTTTCTTCAGTTGGTTCTGACCAAGCGTACATAAATATTGGTCGGTTTGATGGCTATTGTGCTGTTAACAATCGGAGCGTGAAAAAAGTGCAAAGCTATTACGACTGTGGGCAGGGAAGTACGTCGGAAAAGGGACAATCAATGAAATTTAAATCTAAATATAGTGATGAGGTGAAACCAGACACGTCGTATTAATGGAAAAGTAGGCTATAATTTACTGATGGTACCTTTTCAATATTAGGCCGAAACATAGTTTGCTCCACTCTCATTTCCAGATAGTTTTCCCCACGTACGTAGATGAGAAATATAATTCAGATTTTCTTTGAAATTTGTCGATATAGGAGCTGGATTAGACCAAAACAATAGCTAAGACGGTAATGTGACCAGGATCATTATTTCATTTGTAACAATATCTTAACGAACTGAAAGCATATCGAGGGCCAAGCAATTGACACAGACAAGTTAAATATTTCCTCGATGAAAATTTTTCAGTAAAATCAACATTCTATTGTATAGGTAAACAACTAGAAGAGATTATTTATTATTTATGTATATATAAATAAGTGTTTTGTCCGTCGCCATGCCTACGGTCACTCCTCTCAATTTGTTTTGACTTCCTTTTTTATCTTAGGAAAAGTAGCTAGGTTGGCTCCTATGGACGCAAAGACCAAAGAACTATTGATGCTCCTTATGTTTTCCTTGAATCATTTACTTGCAGGATCGTTTCCTATAATTAGGTTTTGGAGAAGTGCCGGATAATAATTGCGGTGAACTGTAATTTTTCCCTTCTGGCAGCACATGGTGAATTTTCCATCCGTTGGTCGTTCTGCAATGAAGTGCATCTTCATCAACCAGCATTGCTTCTGCGTCTTCCTGCAAGCGGTTTTGTGCAACACGCATTGGTTGCGTATATTTTTTTGGAAAGCAAGTTGTTCTTGTTGTCGTTCTTGTCACTGTTCAGGTGTCTCTCGTTGCGATTGCTCTTCTCACATCTCTGTCTCTCGGGCCAATCGGGCTTGACGATCCTCATAATAGGTCTCCTGCGCTCGGTAGAGACGTTGCCACTAAGGTCCCTTCTACTGGCGGCTTCCTCGTGAGTTTGCACACTTTGGCGAGCCTGGCGAGGTACGGCTTCTTGTACCAACATTGCGTGTCGTTCTTCCTCAGTCTACAGATCTCCATGTCGACGAAGCCGCACCAAGTCATCCTGCCTTCTACTGGCAGCTTCCTCTGGAATTTACTGAGATTGACGTGTCTGCCAAAATACTAAATCTCGGCCTAGTCGACCTTGCCTTTCAAAGTCATCTTCCAATGATCTTCGTATCATCTGTGACGTGGATTCTCGCTGCTGCCTACTTAAAACTAAATATAACCAGAGATAAAACTTATAACTAAAATTTTACAAGAACTAATGAATCAGAAAAAAAGTTTAGCAGATGAACAACAGAGTTTTCGTACTGGAAGATCATGTATAGGTGCAATATTCGTCATAAAGCAAATTACTAAGAAATCACTGAGTATAATAGACCAACATTTCTGTGCCTGACAGGCTTGAGAAAGTATTTGACAGACTGAGACTCAAAGATGTAATCCATTTTCAGCATAATAGATAAGTTCCCCTAGATATCATAAAAACTATCGAAAACATCTACCAAAACCAAAATGGAAGTCAGAATAGATGGACAACTTACATAACCTATAGACATAAACAGTAAAATATAAAAACGGGACTCATTGAGCTCTATGCTCTTCAATTTAATCATGGATGAAATCATCAAGTGTCAACAAAGGAAGAGCATACAGAATGGGAAACAAAGAAATCAAAATACTGTTATGCAGACGACCCAATATTGACAGTCCAAGATGAAGATAGATTGCAAAGACTAGTCCACAGATTTAACATAAAAAAACGAATTTAATATGGCAGTCTCATCTCAGAAATCTAAAACAATAGTAATCAGCAAAGAACCAATCAGATGTAAAATAGAGATGGTATAAGTATCGAACAAGCAATGGAAATCAAATCCCTTGGAATTACACTGTCCAGCTATGAAGACTTAGGCAAAGAAGTGAGAGATCGAGTACAAAAAGCAAATAGACCTATTAAAATCCTATTAAAAAGCAAAAAAAATCCTATTACTTAATTTAAAATTAAAATTTTGTTACCTTTTATCATTTTCATAATGTTTCTTAGTTTAGAAATATTTTTCAAAGAAATGAAACAATTTCTACAATTTTTTGAGATTCGAGATTTTCGAAAATTTCGAGCCCAGCATCTTGTCTCGTCTTGAAACTTAATACAAAGGCTTGTCTCGATTTCGTCTCGAATTCAAGACGAGACCAGATGAGAATCTTAAGAGTCTCGAATCTTGACGGCATCCCTAATGCCTTAATAACACTATATGGCAAAACTGACATTGCAACCTAAGCAAACTATTTACTTAGATATACCAGCAATCTAGGCCCTTCCGCTCGTGTTTGTAGAGCCCGGGTGCGGTTTTGTTGTTTGATGTTTGTACAGTATAGCCCAAAATATACAGTACTGAACTTATAATTATTTTATTGTTTTAAAAAATACATGTTATTGACACTTTATAACATGTTCTAAACGAACTCCTCCTTTCTCAAGACAGACTTCATACAGATATTCCAGATTTCTCGTAATGTTATGGAATAAAGAATGTCTCAAGTCCACGAAGAAGGCTCTTACGGCATCCTTTAACTCATTGATGGTTTGTGGTGCCCGTTTAAAAACGGCAGTTTTAGCCATGCCCCAAATGTATGCGTCTGGATATGTTAAGTCTGGCGAATGAAATGAATTTGTTGGGAAAATGTCCCTGAAGAAATTGAAGAACTGCGACAGCAGTATGGCAAGTTGCTCCATCCTGCTGGAAAAATTGGTCTCGAAATGCCAAATTACGTGCACGACAAAATTGACGTAGATCAGGGATAAAGCGTGTTAAAATTTGTATGCACCTCTGTTGATTAAGTGTGACTTGTCTACCATTTTCTTTGATAAAGTATGGACCAAAGAGTCCGTGTCTCGAAACTGCACACCAGACACTCACTTTTGCGCTATGTAAGGAAACTTACATACATTTTTCAAAAATTCAGGATTTTCATACTGTAATGCAAGAATTCTGGCGCAATATTCCACTCTACTGTGATAATCCCTGGGATGTAATTGTTGGTGTACCTGAATCACATACGAAAATGCACCCAGCTCCTTCAGGATTCTTTGCAAGGAAGTTCGTTTTATAATAAAGGATATAATTTTTTTTAACCCCTAGGTACTTGACTGACAGAAACCTTGGATAAATGCATAGTTATTTATATAATCTCGGGCGAATAAACATAGTTCTAGTAACTATCAGGACTCCCGGTAAGGGTCCAAAATAAATATGTATTTATTTGTGAACTGAATATTATTGAAGAGAAAAGGAATTTTTTGGCTTACCTCGTCAAGAGACCACTCAAATAAAATTTCGTCCTAGCTATTGGACGTTCAAAGAGATAAAGGGGACTCGAGAGGAGTTAACGAACGCTCTCATTTTGAGGTGACGGTCGGAGATATTAGGAACTACAGTAGGGTCCTTCAGGGTAATTTAAATGCACTCGACGGATAGATGGCGCAAGTAATATTATTTTGAATATTTACTCGGAACTACAGTAGGGTCCTTGAGGTAATTTAAATGTACTCGACGGATAGATTGCACAAGCAATATTATTTTGAATATTTACTCGGAATTATAATAATAAATTTTTTGAAACCTTTAAAACGGTTACAACATATTAACACTTAGAGAATTTCTAAAGCCAGTGTAAGGCATACGCATCAGAATGGCATATGCATCAGAAATAAGATCCGACACAGCCACAACACAAAGGCTACTGGCAACGACAGAGATGAGAGTACTGAGAGATCGAAAAAGGACTGAAGACATTAGAAGAAAATGTAATGTACACAGTTTATAAACGAATGGATACTAAGCAGAGAAAAGAATGGAATAACCATATAAGCAGAATGAAGGAGATTCGTGTGATCAAAATAGCAAGAGATAAATCACCAATTGGTAGAAGAAGTATTGGACAGTTAGAAAGTTTTTTTATAAACTGTCTTTCTCTAAGTGCTTGTTTAAAATATTTCTGGGCATCTCCTATTTTATATGTGGTATTTTTCCTTGCAATAAAACCTTTCACTTGAGCACATACAAGTTCAATAGATAACAATATTAAACTACACAGTTCTGCGCTGTTTCTTGTATTCATCTAGAATCTTGTATTCATGTAGAATGAATTATCTAAACACACTGTAGATTAATGACTCAACCTCAGTAACCCCAACTTTCATTTTAAATCAATATTCCAACAAATATTAAAAACATATTTTCTGTGGTCTATGAAGCGGGCCTCAATTACACAGACGGTAATAATGTTTTTAGTAGATATTCAACTAAAAAGTAAACGTGACTGAATAGCCGACAATTATTATGGGTAAATGAATAAAAAGCCGCTTTCGATATAGAAAATGAGCGGCCGTTTTCAAACGTGCAAACAATACTGACAGAAAAAGCGATTCGCTATCATAAGCAATCATGTGTAACTAGAAGAAATAGTAAAGTATTACGAGACGGCGATGTGGAATATTTTTATTGTCCTGTGCAGATATTGTCGAAACAGATGTAAAGTAAAATTGTAAGCAACCAGTTATTCGAACTTAATCGTTCTTTAGTACCTGTTATTACGGAAAAATTATTTACTTTAACTAGAATCTTTCTTTTAAAATGACAAGATCAGGGATGACTTTCAAAATTTTGTCAGTCAGACGCAGAGAGCAGACAAAATATTCGAAGAGAAAGAGTTGGAACACGTAGGCATCCGGTTAATTGATAACGGTACAATATTACTCAAAACTTTAATGGTTTTTTAAATATGATGTAGAATTTTCTTTTGGACAAAGTTGGTCACCAAAATCGATAGTTTATATTTGTTTGCGTTTAAACCACTACGAGGTTTTGTTTACTTTAGGAGAACGTTGTTTTCGAAGGGAAGAACTATTCACTGTCTGTTTTTTCCTTGTTTCTGCTTTTTTAATAAGTTTTGACAAATGTTTTGTTTTGAACTAGGCATTAGAAAAATAGGACACTTGACGACCCCGAGTTTATTTATCGTCGCGGTAGGGAATTTCTGAACTGGAGGACTTCTCGCTGAGACAGCACCGAGAAAGGTGGTGAACGGCCAGTCGCCGGTGGCCCAGGGCCTTGGGACTGAACCTAGGGCAGAAGGGTAAACTGCTATATGAGCGGAACCAGCAGCAAAAGATAATATTGATGAATTATTAATGTGTCATAAAATCAAAAGTAAGATTTAGGACCGTGTTGTACGAGCACGAATAACATCGCGTTAGCAGCGCCGCGTTAGGGTCGGCCCAACCAGACAATAGCACTACCATGGAGTAAATTATACGAACGACATTTCCAACTTAAAACATATTATTTCCACCTTCTTGCACCCTGTTGTAACCCAGGTAAAACCTGTGCAATAGGGATATTACCTGTGCCCTATTGTTCTCCTGTAAAGGCTTCTGTAATATTTTTAATCTAATGTTAATAATTTTGGAGTAAACTTTATAAACTTCATTCAATAGACTGCTAATTCTACTCTAATAAAGAGATTCATCGTAGAACGATGTTATCATACACTAATAATAGTTTCAAGTATATCCGCTCAAATCGTGACAAACATTTTTCTACTTCTTTCTATTGCTCTTTTTCTTTGCATATCACGATATCGTGCAAATTAATAAATTGAAAAAATGGTTCAGCATCATCATCTACGTCAAACTTTTTATTATAACAGCTTAAAGACTTCTGAATAATAGCGAACCTTTCAATTGAACGCAAGAAGTTTATAGTTAGACTCAAAGATACTTTCATACAGGGCTTCTTAAATTCAGCAGAGTAGGTTTGTTATCTTTCTCCAAATAATTATTTTACTCAAATTTCTTTTGATTTTATTCATTTTTTAACACTGTGTTTGCTTTACTATTTTTCTTCTAAAAATAGTTGGCGCTCAACTTTTCTATCAACTAAATATTCTCTTTAATCATTATTCTTTAATTTAAATTTTCATTTTTATCAGTTAAATTCTCATTTACCTCCGTAGTGTACCGCCCGTGTACTAACTTTCATTTTGTTCCAAGTAGTTACAAGATTGCTTTTGTTGGTGTAGTTCCGAATTTTGATAGTCAGTTGTCACTTCAAGATAATAAAAGTAGGGGATATGTCTTCTCTATTTAAATAAGAATTTTAGTCCATAAACCCATTTCATTTGGTCAATCTACTCCTTGGGGTGAGTCTTAATATGTTGTAAATATTCATTGTTATATATTCTCAGTTGATGATCTTTTAATATTTTTATTATAATAATAACATAACCTATCCATCAGCCATGCTTCATTTAAATTTTGACAAAGCTATATATTTAGATTACACTACGTTTTGGTTTCAATTTCATTTACCTTGGATCAATTGTTTTAATAATTAAAATTCATATCTATTTTTGTAAATCAAATTGTTCTTGTCATTGCAATTTTTTTTTATATTTATTAATTTTCTGGAACCCGTTATATAAACTATAGCAAGCTAATATAACTGATGAAGCAAGCCTACATTCTGAGCTGCTACTACAATGGACTAACAACATCATTGCATAATGCATACATCTTAAACCTATAATTAGCTCCATGTGACTATACATTTAGCCTCTCCTCCAGAAGTGACACGTGTGAAGACTATACTTAGCTCTCCTCCAGAAGTGATTAGGTACATTCCATCCGCTGGATCTTTGCAGAACTAAGACAGTATTATTTTTTAAAATTACGTCACTTTCCTACTCACAGAAACTATATCGATAAACTTAAGCCGCCTGTCCATACACAACAGCATACATCGAACAAAGACTCCCATAAGACGATGGTAAATGATTGATTCACCTACTGGCAATTGTAAGTTTTGTTTTGATAGCGTTTGTAGTGTGTTAATACATTATTTTCGTGTCAATTAAATATTCAATTCAGTCAATTCAAATATACACATTTTTTAACAAACAGTTTTTAACAAACGTTATAACGACTAATCGTTACCGTCGTGTTCGATTTATTAGGGTAAGAATTTATGTATTAACTAATGACGAATAATATTATATTTATTCTAACCTCCAAAGTGACATTTAGTTATTTAAATATGGCTAAAACCACGTTAACGGAGTGATAGTTTATTTTTAGAGTATGCCTGGTAAACCATTAAATTCTCAAGCTCATCTTGTGTTAAATATGTTGAGCTTATTTCGAATTAGAAAACATTAATGGAGGGCCTTTGAAGCCATTTTCATCTATTCAAAACGTAACATTTTGAAATGTATATTCGTTTATCAAAATACATTAGAAAATGGACTGAGCGCACCAGTATTGCTGCTTTAAGCACCAAGTTCCTTCGTAAATCTAAATGGAAAATCTTAATAGTGTGCATCCCAGAGACCTCGTTTTTCTGGACAAAACGTGGTTATTCAAACGGAAATAAAACAATTTCATGGTAAGACAATAGTGTTAAAAGTGTACGTAAACCAGAAAGGTATGACGCTAAACGTTTTATAATTGGTCACGCTGGTTCTTCGAAAGGATTTGTACTGAAGCAAGTTTATTAGTTTGCTCAAAACCTAAAGTAGCTGATTATCATTGGAAAGTGTACAATGAAGAGCCGTCATTAATTGTGATGGATAATGCTGCACATCACAGTGTTCTTTTAGAAAAACAATCTTCCACTGTTTCAAGCTAGAATGGTAATTATTACCTGATTTACAGCTAACTAACAGTAGCGGATTCAGTATTTATAAGAGGGAGGACCGATCGGCCGATGAAAGATGATTAGGTCAGATTAATTTTAAAATTTGAAGAACTATTTGTTTACAATTTGAAGTAATTAATCGTACGAATTTGAGGCGCTATCACTCTAGCCTTAATAAAACAGTGCAATTGACAGATTAATAATTTACATGGCATACCTTGATTTGTATGTAGAGACCAAGCTTTCAAATCGCATGGTATGTATTAACCAAAAAGTGTTAAGTCTTTGTTGAAACAAGTGGAATAATAACGGTGTTCATAGAAATTTTGATATATATATTTTCTTAAATTTAGCAATGAAGACACTTTTATTTCTGATTAGTACGGTTTAAATATTTATTTACAGTAGAGGTTATTGGACAACCTGTAGGTTTTCAAAAATTGGAAAATCACGTTCATATTTGTTTAAAAAACCCAGTTTCTAAAATGCAATAAATGAAATAAAAGAAAATTTCTGTATATGTTTATTTCTGCAGTTTTGGCGACCCTAATCATATATGTATGAGGGATTAAATCAGAAGATACAGCAAGATTTTTTTTTAAATTCTTATTTTAATGAAATAAATGTAAATAATCTGCAATGTATTCTTTAGAACTACTATATAACAATGTTTATCCAAGGTTAAACCAATAAATCGCGAATGTTTACTGGCAAACACTTATCTCACGAATTAGAAATTAGGCAGTTCTTTGTTATATTGTGAATGACATTCGAACACGTTTTAATTCTGCTAATCGACGATAAAGAGCGAAAAACAATGGCGGTATTGAAAAATTAATTGTATCTGGTCGTGATTTGATTACTGTTTTGACTGTATTTCCTTATCGCTCACTAAACGATGTATTTTTATTTTTTAAAATGCACTTGTATGAAACATTTTATTAAAAATGTGGTAGCATCAATGAAATTTTTAACTATAGAGGAATGGGAGAAAAATCCACTCCACACACGACAGAAGAATATAACAAACTGCCAAACGTTCAACAGGATGGACAGTGACAACACTGGCACAATTTCAACAATAAACTCTGCCATTCTGCCAATGAATTATAAGAAAAAGTTGCAGAATTGGAAAAGCAACTCCGTCGTAACCGGTCCCAAGCCCGGTTGAGAAATTAGGAGGGTAAAAGAGCTGACCCTAAATCTTGGGGTACTCACTGATGTCGATAGGTGGGTATCACAATTACCAGGAAACGTCTCAAAATATAGAACAGCTAACACATAGTCAGCAAATCCTATCTCATATAATATCATGAGAAGGGTAGAAGGTTTCCCTTTCTTTTTAGTTTGTGTAAGGATTGTTAAATCTAATTTAAATCTCTTAATTTCTTTTAACACCTCAGCTTAGTTCTAATTCCTTGTACATTCTATGTTCCAAAACTCCAAAACAAACATTTTCGTGAGCTGGGTCATTTTTCGTTAAGCTACGGTTTGTTAGAACAGTGCACAGCGCACGGCATACACGTACAGCAGTAATCTATTGTAGGTACTCGACTCACGGCAGTTTTGAGTCGGTTTGTTAGATTAGTTCGCATACATATATTCTGTCGCGATCAAAACAAGTTTAGAAATTGTGTTAGCAGTAGAAAGGAGACATCTCTATGAGAGAAGAGAATATTTGACAGCAGAAATAAAAAAAGAAAAAAGAGAAAGATCAATAGCAAGAAGAGTGGATCAACACGGAAGATATTACTCAGTGGACCAAGATGCTGATCCCGATCTTAAGGGACTGGGTGGACTGTGTTCACAGGCGACTGGATGACTTCCTGATGAAAGTGCTCACAGGACATGGGTGTTTTATGACATATCTTCATATATTCAGAAAGACAGATACAGATAAATGCATATACTGTGAATACTCTGATACTGTTACTCACACAATGCTGGAGTGTAATAGATGGACAGTGGAGAGAAACATAATGTATAGAGAAATAGGTATGAACCCTGTAACTGTGAGAGAGGTGATCGTGAAGATGACGGGAAGTAAGGAGGGATGGAATATTGTACACAATTACATTCGAACAGTAATTAAAAAGAAAGAAGAAGAAGAGAAACACCAGCCGGTCCTAGTGCTCCGAAAGTGTCGTCAGCCTTACAGCGGCCATCCCGCTTTTAGTTGGTAGGTTTTAGAGGGTGGTTTTAGTTGGTAGGCAGGATCAGGAAGGCATATGTTTGCAGGAAAGGGGAAATGGGCTCGGATGTACTCCTCTACCCTGAATCCAACACACGCCAGCCATACAGTTTTTAGAAATTTTCACCCTCAGAGAAAAAAAAAGGTGACTTCAATGCTAGAACCGAAAGAAAAATAAATAACAAAGTGGTCGATCCGTTTGGAGAAAAAAAAAATAAAAACGGTGAAATATTAATAAACTGGAAAAGTGTATATATACTAAATGGGAAAAAAAGAAGCACAGTAACTGAAGAAAAACCGACTGTAAAAGGAAGATTTCAAGAGATAAGCAACGAATTAAGAGAAATAATAAGGGAAAAATTAGGATGCGAAGAAGAGCAAACAGAACTAGGAAGGCACAAGTACGAAGAGAAGCAAACCAACTAAACATGGAGGTCAGAAAATAGCTACAAGAACAAAGGAGGAAATGCTGGAATGAGTTCGTTTAAGATTTAGACCCAAAAAAGCCGGCTATATGAAGATTCTAATAAATGAAAACAAACCTATTCCTCCTTCTTCTTCTTCTTCTTATAGTACCGTGCAATTTTTTTAAGGCCAACCGTCTGTCTTTTGCAGCATGAAAAAGCTCGCCAGTGTTATTTATGCCTGTCTTCTTCTTCTTCTAGTTCCATGACCGTTATCGATCGTTGGATTTCATGTTGGCTACCATATTCGCTATCGTGACTTTATTGACAGCAGCTCTAAATAAGTTTGTAGTTGATTTTCCATATCATTGCCTTAGATTTTTCAGCCATGATGTTCTTCTTCTACCAGGACCACGATTACCTTGGATCTTTCCCTGAATGATCAGATGTAAAAGATCATATTTTTCAGGGTGTCTCATAATGTGACCGAAGTATTCCAGCTTGCGTTTCTTTATTATATTGACCAGTTGTGTTGTTTGGTTCAGCCGTCTAAGGACCTCCTCATTTTTAACTCTGTCGACCCAGCTTATTTCAGTAGTCGTCTGTATACCCACATCTCAAAGGCTGTCAAGCGTTTAAGGATAGCCTCAGTTAGAGTCCACGCTTCCACTCCATACAGCCGGACAGGAAAGATGTAGCAAGATGTCATTCGAACTCTAAGGTCAATGCTAAGATCGTGACTGCAAAGTACGTTTCTCATTTTTACAAAGGCAGCTCGGGCTTGTTCTATTCGGCTTTTAATTTCTGCGGTTGGATCCCAGCTCTCATTGATATTACTGCCGAGATACACGAGTTTCTCTACTCTGTCCAGTGTGGCATCTCCGACTTTTATACCGTCATCCTGTATATAATTTTGTTTGCTAACTATCATATATTTAGTTTTCTTAACGTTGAGTTTTAATCCATACTGATCACAAGTCTGTTTTATTTTGTTCATTAGATTTTGAAGGTCTTCTCCGCAATTAGCAAGCACTAAGGTATCGTGGGCATATCTAATATTGTTGACGGTTACTCCATTCACAATAATACCTTCGGTTGTCTCCATTAAGGCTTCCTTAAATATTTCCTCCGAATATAAGTTAAAAAGTAAAGGCGACAATATACAGCCTTGTCTCACTCCTCTTTTTATATTTATTTCATCCGACAGTTCTTGTTCAACCTTTATTCTTGCCGCTTGATGCCAGTATAGATTTGTAATTATTCGTAGATCTTTATCGTCCAATCCAGCTGTTTGCAATATTTCTAGCATTTTGTTATGTTGGACTTTGTCAAAAGCCTTTTCAAAATGCCTGTCTAGTTCTTTAAATTGTGTAGGCAGAACATTCGTCTGCGACCTACTCCTCTTCTGCCCTCAATCTTTCCTTGGTTAATTAATTGAAGGATTGCGTATTTCTCCACTACACGGAAAAAATGAGATAGAAGGAATTCCCTGGAAAGACAATTCAAGCCAAACTACCATCAGGATGAATATGTACACTTCATAGAAGTAGAACGTAGCCACGGAAGATTATCAAGACCCCGTACGGGGACACACGAGTGAAACGTGAAAACATACACTTCTCCAAGAAATTAACGCACCACTTTGAAATATTAAAATATTTTATTAGCGTTAATAAAAATTTCCATTGTAATGTTATATTTTGCAAGCCCTTTGTATATGCTATTCGTACACTCTATATTAATTGACTGTGTTTTATCGCTATAGCTTTTTTTTGCAACAAAACAAAAAGAACCAAAAATGTACTTATTCTATAAATATACTAATTTCCAAGTGTTCACGAATTTTATTCGGCTACTGTTTAATTGTTGATTATTGTTAATTGTCTTTATTATGGAGCGTCAATCACGTAATTTAACCCGAGATGAATGTGCCCAAGCAGTGATACTCTCGGAAGAAGGTTGGAGTTACCGAAGAATTGGTTGTCGGTTTAATCTGTGCCACATATTCATCTCACGGGTGTTAGAAAGATTCCTCGAAACAGGGGATCATACACGCAGACCAGGGCAAGGACGAAACCGGGTAACTACCCCTATTCAAGATCGATTTTTAAGAATTTCTGCTCTTCGACAACGTTTTGTAACACATCGAAGTCTACAAATTCAGCTTCGGGACGTGCATGCTATACAAATTAGTACTGAAACTGTTCGCCAGCGACTTAGGGAATACAACTTAACACCTAGGATTGCTGTCCGAGGTCCTCTATGAACTGCAGAGCATCGAAGAGGGAGACTACATTTTGCCAGAGAACACGTTAATTGGTTAGAGGCTGACTGGGAACGAGTGCTATTTACTGATGAATCCCGATTTTGTTTGTAAAATAACGATAGACGTGTTCTTGTGTTGCGACGACCCATCGAACGATATGCTCAGTGTAACTTCTCACACACCACATTTTTTGGTGGAGGATATTTTATGGTATGGGGTGGTATTTCTTTGACCGCACGTACGGACCTAGTGGTCATACAAAATGGAACTGTTACAGCTGAAACGTACATATTGGAGATTCTGGAGCAACATGTAGTACCATTCGCTCCTTATATCGGTGAAAATTTCTTACTAATGCAAGATAATGCCAGACCTCACGCTGCACAGATCGTCAGAAATTATGTAGAAGAGGTAGAAATTAACACTATGGAATGGCCAGCACATAGTCCGGATTTAAATCCGATTGAAAATCTCTGGGATATCCTTGGTAGGCGATTAAGACCAACACCGATCCAACCAAACAACTTACAAGAAGTGGGAGAGAGGCTGATCCAGATTTGGAGAGAACTAGACCAAAATGAAATACGGCAATTAATTTTAAGTATGGGCCAACGATGTGAGGCTGTTATACGTAGTAGAGGTGAAAACACTCGTTATTAGGACTTTTTTCATATTTTAGTTTACTTTTGTTATCATTATTTTTTAGAATTTTCCTTTTTATTTTTTTTTATCCTGTACCTCAATATGCTCTGATGATTAGACAAATTGTTATAATTACTAATAAAATATAGAGTTAATCTGGTGAAGTTTTATTTTTTATGCTTTGCCTGTTTACAAATAAAATTGATTTATTGAAGTGGTGCGTTAATTTCTTGGAGAAGTGTATTTCAGTGTTGACCATTGGATCACAAGTAAATTATTTTAGGGTCTTTATAATGACCTCACTGCCTGTTAATAATGCAGATCATATACAGTAATATTTTCATTTTCATGTTCTAATAATGTAAAACAATGCAAATATACTACCTTCAAATTACTGTTGTCGTCAGATGTTTCATGTATTCTTACCTGAAAAGAAAAAAAATAGTTTATTAAAGAGTTAAATTTTTTAGTCAAATGCGTGTATATAACATTATATATTTCTTTGTTTACTAGTGTTTTAATTATTTGAGAACATGTTTAAGAAGAAATTGACTACAAAGTCATTACAAACAAACAATAATAAAAATCATGGATTCTGAGATTCAACTGCAAATTATTAAATATGGAATCTAACAACTAAAAAATTATCATGCATTAACCCTTCTAAATATTTTTACTCGCTAAAATATTAACCACACGACTGAATAAAAGATATCAAATTTTTACCGTCGAGTTAACACAAATTTTATTTAGAAAATTGATTTCTGGCGCTTAACTGACATTCACAATCGCCGGTAGCTTCAAGCGTTGCTTCTGAGAGACCACAAAAACTGCTAATAAACATTTTTGTTCAAAATGATGTCAGCCACGTTTCTTGTTTGAAATATTTTTTTCTACGGTATACAGATTCTTGGTAAATCGATGTTTTTCCTTCCACCTCCATATGAGGGGGGTTTTAGTTCGAAAGTCGGGTTAGGAGTGGCAAAATTTTTTTTGGCAAAGTAATTCTCCTGTTATCAAATCATAGCCAGGAGCTTTCTTTGGATTTAGCATTTTTATTTGTTGTTGAACCTCTGTCATAGTAAATGTTGTCAGAGGAAGAGATAGTTGATATGGACTTTCGAGATACATTCTTATATCATCATCTTCTTGGTTATTAGTATCTGGTGCTGCGAATACAGTTGCAAGATGCTCTGCGAATACTGTTGTTTTTTCTGCGTTTGTGCGGGCCCAGGTCATATCTGTTTTTCTTAAAGGTGAATTTGTTATTGTCGCTCGTTTAAATTTTTTTGTAGCTTTCGATATGTGTGGTCTTTATGTGAGATGTTCGAAACATAAAACTGGAAAGAGTCGTTTTTTTCTTCATGTAATGTTCGTTCTATTTAGTCTATGACTTATCCTATTAAGGTACGTTTTATTTAGTAAACTTCTCGTTTGTTGCAATGTGCGCCGAGCTCTTCTTTTTTCTACTAGAAGTGTAATAATTTAGGATTTGAAACTGTAATAAATCTGAGATTGAGAGCTAAGGGATGCTTAGCACTGTCACCACTGAAATATCCCCTGTGTTTAAAGGAGATTTAGCTGTCCGAGCGAATTTGAGGCATACTGGTCCACTAGCTCGAATAGGTCGTGATTTCGCCCTCGCGGATTTACAAGAGGGTAGGGAGATTTTGGGAGGAAGGGGATTAAGGACTTCTCGGTCTCATGTCCTGCAAAGAGTGAGAGGCTATGGGCTTGCGTTAGAAGCCAGGAAGATGTACAAGCAAAAATGTGTTCCCTTCTTGTCTCTATCTAACGGTAAAATAAAACAAGCCACTTTCAACTTACTGTATAATTAACAAATCGTAATTTTACATCTATACAAACGTACAATGAGCTATTAGTGGTTATTATTGTTTGCGAAGGGAGACGAGAAGAGATTTTACTAAGGGAATTTAAAAGGCGGATAACCTACTATTAATTGTTCCCAAAATGGTTAGTAAACATTGTTGTTACCTTAGCGTACTTAGGCCCTAGCTAATGAATACGCCTTGTAGTCCAAACTGGAACTCTGGAATAGTCTGGATGAACGCTGGAATTCACTGTACGTTATGGCGGTACTGAGCGAGACGAAAAATTCGTATTTTCGAATCTCTACCTTTCGTCGCACACGAATATCAAGATGATTTAGCTAACGCTTGCCGCGCTGACTGCCGAGGTACCACTGGCACCGGATGCGCCCGGATACCCTCTGGCTCCGGTTGCCAGAACGATACTCCTCGTTTGACCAACTTCTGTTTGTTTTTATCTATTGCCAACTAGTACCTTAGATTCTTTTGTCACGTCCGAAGTGGAGATTTGTTTCTACGTTTTCGCTGATTATGTCATCTATTCCATGTGTTAAACTGGATCACGCCATGTAAAACTTCTTAGTCAGCTCAATTCTTATCACTTGTTTAACAATTCGTACCTTGTACTATTTTCCAAGAAGGTCTAAGGTCTAAAGTATCGTAATTTTTTAAAAATTCAGGCTTGTGTTAACTAGGTCAATTGTTATTCTTTGTTTTTTAATTTGAAATGTATACGTTAAACTGTGTCGAATTTATTCTTTATTAATTTGGATATTGGAATATTATTTAATTAATTTTAATTATTCTTTTCTAGGCTAACTACCGCTTATTTTGTTTCTTTTATTTACTTGCTATGTTGACTTGTACATACCGGCTAACTGATTAACGATTGCGTTTGGGGGTGGGGTTGTTTCCCTTGGGTATGTGGCTGATACATTACAGAAGTTGTTTGTAAAAGTGTTTTTAAATAGTCTACTGCTTTCTCTACATCTTGGTTTTCTTTTATCCTAATATCTAGTCTAATCTTTGTATTTACAAAATTTTGGAAAGCATCCCAGTTTGTTTCTTTATTCGTGACTTTGGGTGGTGGTCTCCATATTATGTGTGTACTTAAAGTTATTATTATTGTGCTGTGATCTGATGTTAAATCGAAGTTTGACTCTATTGCACTATTGATGTCAGCTATCCCTTTTGTTACAGCAAAATCTACCAAATCTGGGATTTTATTGGGGTTCGTAGGCCAGTATGTGGGTTCTCCCGTTGATAAGTATTTTAAGTTATTTTGTTGGATGATATCCATTAATGCTCGACCTTTAGGCGTGATTAATCTGGAACCCCATGGGGTGTGTTTGGCATTCCAGTCTCCTGCTACTATGAATTTGGATCCAAGAGTATTTATGAAATCATGATACTCTTCGCTTAGAATGAATTGTCTAAGTGGGCTGTAGACTGATGATACACCCAGGGGGGTGTTTGTTTCGATTTTAATGATTGCTGCTTGGATTTTTTCCGTAATATAAGGTTGGACTGCATAGTGTTTAATTTTTGATTTAATAATAACGGCAGAGCCTGCATGTGCTCCGCCGAATGGATGGTTTGAATAATACTGTTACGATAAATATGACTCATGTTTGGCCTGTAAACATTTTGTTATGCTAACTTGCGTTTTCTAGTATATTCTCCGACCCGCTAGAAACCTGTCAGGCGTTCCCTTCCGTTCGAGACAGTTCAGGGGTCAACACATGTTAAAATTACTCCGCTTCGAAGGGATTCCAGAACAACGGTTAATAAATATATATAGAGGAATTCTCATTGTGTGGGTTACGCGCGTATTGTCGGGAATATAAATTGTAATAAATGTTGTAAATAAATTATATAATTATAGTGTAAGATAAATTAGTGTAATATTGTATAAATAAAGACTTTAATAAACTAAGTGTTAGAACGTTGTTATAATAAACAAAGTTAATAAATTAGACTAATAAACTCAGTTCAATACACAGTGTAGTAAGGTATCTTAATAACCGTTCTTTGTGTAGCATGGCTACAAGATATTAATACAAGGTCTATACTATACATTTTTAAAAACAGTGATATCTCTAGTATATGGTTTGAAATGCCATTAGCATTCCACGACGCAATTCGTAATAACTTGAAAGCTATTTTGTTATTTTGTCAATGACTGTAGTTAACACGGTTAGAATCATGCTATTTTGGTTTAAGAGTTGAGAGAATATATTTTTGAATTCGTTTAGGAAATTTGATAAAAATATGCGAGAAATAAAATTGAATAATAAATTTAACTTAAAAGGTAAAAAGCTAGTTTTTCATTACTAAACCCAATAAATTTAGTCTGCCTCGTATTATCGACAATATTTATTAAAGAAGAGGCAATACAGAACGCGTCATAGTTACATTTATGTTACATTTACTGATCAACACAAGTGCTCCTCTTCTTTCTCTTTAATCTTTTAATCCTGTGTCGTCGTTGTATTGTGCAATAAGATTCTGCACGACGGCACGTTATGCTGAATAAATTGTAAATACCAAAGTGTCGATAAGTTTGATTTCCCAACATCTTTAAACGTTAATTACCCAACACAGTTTAAAATCCATACTCTTTTAAATCGTCACATCACAAAACGATTTAGAATTCCTAAAAGGTAACTTCCTGATGTTGTCGCCGTCGATAAAGCGACTACAAATATTCGTTTATTGTCATTCCAAATAATCTAGGCTACAGGAAATGTTCCGACGATGAGTTCAATACGAGATAAAAACGTTTCTGTATACTCTTTAACCTGCACAATGGCTATTAAAAATATTGATAACGGAATGGACTAGGAATTTTTCGAACGTCCTGTTAGAGACAATGTTATCGACGGCTTTCATCTAAATTGTATAATATTTAAATAGGAAGTGTTTGGACAGAGGTTAATGATTGGACATTTTAATGAAGAATATTGTTGATTGATAACCGTAAACGCACTGATAAAAATACGCCCTAAGTATGTTTAGACTGGAAGATAAACTTTAGGAAGATACGATCACTTGTGATACTACAAAATCCTATCATTGACAAATAATTCTCAACGAATAAAATAAAACTCCAATTTATATAAGAATTTGTTATTGTTTTACTTTAATTAGTTTTCTGTTTACTTATGTGAAACTACCATGCACTCTCAAGTACTTTCTGCAAGACATTTTCGACATGGTACATCTCAATGGCTCATAGGGAATGTCCTAAAGTCTATCTGTTTGCAACTGGCAACTATAACAAATGAAAAATCTTCAAATAGAGGGTTAGTAGAAGGGTTACCGCCAAAGCCATACACCATTGCCGTACGGATTTAGTTGAATTTGTTCTGCTAGTACGCAGATGACCATCTCTTTCGATGGTTTGTAAATTCGCTGGATAAGTAGGAAAAAATAACTTACTCACCAATTAGATAATTTGGGATCTATGCTATTTAAAAACTAAGCTTCCAGGAATCTGGAAGGGTGTACAGCCTTAAAGGAGTTAGAAAACCCGACTGGAATATGGCGCACACTACCAATCGGGCATACCCTGTATAATCAGCAATCACTATTCGCCAAATCAGAGTACGTGCTCTAAAAAGTGTTCGTATTTCTGATCCAACGAATATGGATTCCCATCCCTACCAACGTGGAGGTTTGTACTAGGACGATTTTTGTGGTAAGGTGAAACACGACGTTCACTCAAACGTAAATAAAACTGAAGGTCGCTTACAGGAGAGTTGGATGACAAGAGTTGCACACTCTTCAGCCAATTACGTCTGGCGAACGACGGGCCAAGCAAAACCACAATTGCAAAGATTTTTTAAAAATTACAATAACAATAGCACTGTCTTTCCGCTTTTAAATTTTTTCACTTCTTCACTTTCTTCTCTTCTTTTTGCAACTTCTCTTTTTTAATAGTAGTACTATTTTATGTAGTAGTGGGTATGTCAGGCCATGGAGTTAAGATGTCAACATTGTAAAATGGCGTGCACCCTATCCTCCATGCTATAACATGCTGGACGAGCCATGTAGTCAGCAACCCGAAGTCTGAGCGGGAATAAAAAGTGTAGCAATACTCATACGCTTATGAAACGCACCTGGCGCATCATAAGGGCCTTCACATTTTACTCTTTTTAAACTAGTCTTGAGTATAATGTCTTTAATCTTTTCTATCAGCCTTTCTTGGCAAACTCTTGTTTCTTCCGACCCCAAATGGCTATTAGGTTTTCTAGAGCAAACGGGTCACTATATTTCTTTCTACTACATACTCTTCTACAAACAAAGTGAGGGTAGCCAGACATGGCGATAGGTTAAACAGTGGCAGCTGGCTGTTCCAAAACTGATCAATGTGGCGAGAATGATAGCCACATAAACGGCACATACATAGCGGTGCAGAAGGCAATGGAAAACCACTGCACTATTTTTCCAAGAGAATTTCTTCCAATAACGATGACAATTTCAATAAGCGAAGATGGGATGTGTAGCGACCCGACTCACGCTCGGCGGCATCTCGGTTCCGGGTCGGATGGTGTGAAATATGCCACCGGCTGCCAAGGTGTGAGGGACCAGGCACCTGGCAGAAATTGAGCGACTGAATCCAAATTTTCACTCAATTTAAGAAAATGTCAGCAAATTGGTACATGGAACGTCCAAGGACTGATCCAAAACCCTGGAAAGTTACACATAATTGAAAAAGAAATGGCAAACCACAATCTTTCGGTACTGGGGCTCTCAGAAACTCACTGGAGAGGTAAAGGGCATTTTAAAACAACAGCTGTCAACGTCGTCTACAACTGCGTAATTGGATATAATACTGTTGATGACAGGATAATATCCATTAAAATGAGAATATTCACCAATACCCTACACCTTGTTCAGATATACCCTCCTACAACAGCTGCACAAGAAGAAGACATCAACAGGTTCTATGGTCGTCTAGAAGAAACTGTCAGCGCTATTCCGAATCGTGAACTAATCACAATTTTAGGAGACTTCAACGCCAATGTAGGGTCATCTAATGAAAATATTGAAGGAGTGCTGGGTACAAATGGACTGGGACAGAGAAATAAAAATGGGACCGTCTAGTGGAGTTCTGTGAAGAACAAAATCTTACAATTACAAACACGTTCTATCAACATCATCCACGGAGATTATACACATGGAGCAGTCCAGATAGACGAACAAGAAATCCAATATACTAATATGATCAAGATGGAAGTCATCGGCCATTAACTGTAAAACATATCCTGGTAAAGACTGTGGAAGCGATTATCAACTCCTGGTATTGAGCTTTCGACTTCATTTTAAAGTCCCCAAAAGAAGACCCCTAAGAAAAGTCATGTCTGTAAATTCATCAAAAATCAATGACTTCCAACAAAACCTAGAAGAAGCTATTTCTTTAGATCAAGTAGATAGAGACCCTCAGAGTACTTGGATCTATCTTAAAAATAAGGTAATCGAGGCTGCAGAAGACTG